>NC_056745.1:1239989867-1240229471 GCF_019279795.1 Protopterus annectens
AAGAGTTGGAGGGTAGCATCTCCTGTGTAAATGTTTCCACTCAATGGAAGTGTACACATCAAATGTGTTGGATTAGCCAGACCTTCAAGGCATTACAGGCACTCACAGTAGTGGCAAACTGCTGAATTTGAACACCTGACTATCTAAGTCCACATAGTAGATAACTATGTATTGATTGTACTTGCCACAAGAGAAGTCTGATTAAAAATGTTAGCACACATTTGAAAGGAAGAGTCCATCACTGCATTGCAATGCATATATTTGACCTAATGGGAAGAACAAGAGTTGGGGGTTGGGTGAAGGTTGTCACTGTGTAAATTCTACCAATCACAGAAAGTGTACACATCAGATGTTTTGGATAAGCCAGTCTTTCAAGTCATTACAGTAATACAGATACTCATAATAGTTACACTGTGCTGGCTTTGAATACCTGCCTAAGTCCACATACTATAGAAGTGTGTTAACCATGTGCACCACAGGAAAATTGTGATGATAAGTGCCAGACAGCGCACAGTTGTACTTTATACAACATATGTTTGCGGGACTATATAGTGTGGTCTGACAACAGCAATGTGTCAGTCACAACTTACAACATACTGTAGCAATTGCCCATACGTGTGTGTGTGTGTGTGTGTGTGTGTGTGTGTGTGTGTGTGTGTGTGTGTGTGTGTGTGTGTGTGTGTGTGTGTGTGATATTAAGGTGTATTTAATAATGATGTGATGGGTGATAGTGACAGTTTTCAAGCAGTGGAGTGCTACCAATGCATTTCTGCTGTTTATCATTAAATCATTGCATGCAAGTCTTGTGTTTATAAGTGGATCATTGATAAGTTTCATTGATGTGTGTACAGTGTGCAAGGTAATTACAAGGCATACCTAGAAAGCATGCAACACTGCTATTGCTAATAATACTTTCCATTTATGTTGTTAATCCACATCTTCACTGGAAAACACTTGAAAGGGTGATGTGAGATACTGCTATACTAGTTTACATTCTGAATTATACAAGATTGCATTACAATGGACTCCTTATGTGAGGAATACTATAAGCCAATAAACCATATACAAATAACAGGGACCAATGTCATTAAGTTCAGTCTGCCACAATCACTTACTGAAGCTCACTGCTGTCAAGCTCATTTCAATGACTGGTGGCAAAGTATTAGGGCATGCATAATTTTTTGAGTTTTTCACTTATACCATGAAGTAACAGTGCCCTTTGCTGTTCAGTGTCAAGCATCATGCAAATGGCAACTACAGACATAGACATCCATTTATTTTAAGCTGTTTCTGGTCATGTGTGTTGTGTGCATTTATGTTTTGAAAAGATTATTACTTTTTTATAATGTGAAATGCTGTTCAGAGGACAGTATTGAAATTTGGGAGCAAGCACAGGGTAGGATAATGGTAATGTAGTTAAGGAATGAGCAGGATGGTGTTGGAAGACCATCATATTTATGCAGTACTTCACAAGATAAAATGTTATAACAAAGAAAAGATTTATGAATGCTGCCCACTATGCTGGTCTAGATGACCTGCCAATCTTACTCAACATTCTTTAGACAAGTGCATATCTGAGGACACCGTAGAGTAGATCATATCCAACTAGCAGAAATTGCACACTTGAAGGGACCATGACAAATGTCTGCAGGAAGGAAATGTGTGTCGATCAGAATTCACAATAGTAATGATGACTGCACTGTGTGCAATAAATGATGTTCAATAATTGAGAGCAAGCAGAAGTAGGATATTGGTAGTCTAATTAAGGAATAAGCAGGATAATGCTGTATTCAAGCATCTGCTGTTGTTAATAAATATTCTGTAGACCTGATCATTATCTGAGCACACCAGAGAGGAAGTCATGTTTCAGCTAACAAAACTCACACAGGTGAAAAGACAATGAGAAAAGTATGAAGCAAGGGAGTATGTGTGCATCCCATTTTATAACAGTACTGACAAATGAAAACGTTCTATGTTGTAAAATAAATTCTGTTCCCTTTTATACATATAATAAAGATTGTCTCCTCATAGATTTATCAGTACTGCTTTCTGTGAAGCAGAGGGGCTAAACATAGTTGCACATGGAGCACTATATGAATGCAACTGAAGGTAAAAACTGGTCAGTTTTTGCTATAGGAAATGAAGTGATAGTTACCATTATGTAAGTATGGATATGTAGCAGTGCTATGCAATGTAATGTGGTGGGCAAATGTTGAGTATAGAAACAGATTTTGTTTTGTTCATAGGCCATTTCTGGCCACATGTGTTTTGTGTGAATCATTTTTTTACCTTATTAAAATGTGAAATGGGGCAATAGGACAGTGGTAAAAATGAAGGGCAATCACAGGCTAGGATAATGTGGGAGTTATGAAGGAATGTCAGGATGAGGGTGGGACAGCACCATAGCTTTCCACTTGATCACAAGCTAACAGTGTATTAGTAAACATAATTTGATAAATTCTGATAATCATATCACAAAGGATGAGTGACAGCAACCTAATAATGTGTGAACAATTGGACCCAATCAAGTGTGCCTTATATACACATATGTGAAGTGGAAAGCTATGTATGCTTTATTTATTTATTTATTTATTTGTTTGTTTGTTTGTTTGTTTGTTTGTTTGTTTGTTTGTTTGTTTGTTTATTTATTTATTTAGTTCAGGGAAGAGTTAAGACAGGCACTGGGTGGCAGTGAAGAGTTACCAGATAGCTAAGCAGCCACAGCAGAGGTGGTAAGGGAGACAGTTAGAGAGGTGGTTGGTTTGACATCCGGATAGGGGAAGGAGGACAAGAAGACCTGGTGGTGGAATAAGGAACTACAGGAGAATATACATTGGAAGAGGTTGGTGAAGAAGTGAGATTGCCAGAGAGATGAAGAAAGTAGAGAGGAGTACAAGGAGATGAGGTGTATGGAGAAGAGAGAGGTGGCAAAGGCTAAGGATAAGATGTATGACGAGTTGTATAAAAGGTTGGACACTAAGGAGGAAAAAAAAGACCTGTACTGATTGGCTAGACAGAGGGACTGAGCTGGGAAAGATGTGCAGCAGGTTAGGGTGATAAAGGATAATGAGGGAAACATATTCACAAGTGAGGAGAGTGTGTTGAGGAGATAGCAAGAGTAATTTGAGGGGCTGATGAATGAAGAGAATGAGAGAGAGAGAGAAGGTTAGATGATGTGGGCATAGTGAATCAGGAAGTGCAATGGATTAGCAAGGAGGAAGTAAGGAAAGCTATGATGAGAATGAAAAATGGAAAGGCTGTTGGTTCAGATGACATACCTGTGAAACATGGAGGTGTTTAAGGGAGATGGCAGTGGGGTGTTTAACCAGATTGTTTAACAGAAAAGTGAGAGAATGCCTGAGGAGTGGAGAAGTGAACTGGTACTGATTTTTAAGAATATGTGTGATGTGCAGAGCTGTAGTAACTACACAGGGATAAAACTGATCAGCCACATCATGAAGTTATGGGAAAGAATAGTGGAAGCTAGGTTAAGAAGGGAGGTGATGATTAGTGAGTAGCAGTATGGTTTCATGCCAGGAAAGAGCACTGCAGATGCAATGTTTGCTCTGAGGGTGTTGATGGAGAAATATAGAGAAGGTCAGAAGGAGTTGCAATGTCTCTTTGTGGACTTAGAGAAAGCATATGACAGGGTGACTAGAGAGGAGTTATGATATTGTATGAGGAAGTCAGGAGTGGCAGAGAAGTATGTAAGAGTCGTACAAGATATGTATGAGGGCAATGTGACAGTGGTGAGTTCTACAGTAGGAGTGATGGATGCATTCAAGGTGGGGCTGGGATTACATCAAGGATCAGCTCTGACCTCTTTCTTATTTGCAATGGTAATGGACAGGTTGACAGACGAGATCAGACAGGAGTCTTCGTGGACTATGTTTGCAGATGACATTGTGATTTGTAGTGAGAGTAGGGAACAGATTGAGGAGACCCTGGAGATGTGGAGATATGCTCTAGAGAGGAGAGGAATGAAGGTCAGCAGGACTAAGACAGAATATATGGGTGTGAATGAGAGGGAGGACAGAGGAATGGTGAGGATGCAGGCAGTAGAGTTTAAATATTTGGGATCAACAGTTCAGAGTAATGGTGAGTGTGGAAGGGCAATGAAGAAGAGACAGACAGGTACCATTAAGAGTGAAAGGGAAGGCCTACAAGATGATAGTGAGACCAGCAATGTTATACAGGTTGGAGATGGTGGCACTGATAAAAAGACAGGAGTCAGAGCTGGAGGTGGCAGAGTTAAAAAGATTTTAGGATTTGCACTGGGTGTGACAAGGATAGATAGGGTTAGAAATTAGTATATTAGAGGGTCAGATCAGGTTGGATGGCTTGGAGACAAAGCCAGAGAGGTAAGATTGTGTTGGTTTGGACATGTGATGAGGGGGGATGCTGGGTATATTGGGAGAAGGATGCTAAGGATGGAGCTACCAGGTAAGAGGAAAAGAGGAAGGCCTAAGATAAGGTTTATGGATGTGGTGAGAGAGGACATGCAGGTGGTTCATGTGACACAGCAAGATGCAGAGGACAGAAAGAAATGGAAACAGATGATCCACTGTGGTGACCCTTAATGGGAGTAGCTGAAAGAAAAAGAAGAAGAAGAAGTTTATTTATTTATATAATTTTTGTAGAACAAGTGCCCTTTTCAGTTTTTGTTCAGTAAAGAGGAATGATGGGGAAGCTATTTAAGGATACAATGGTGAGGTGTATAGGATAAGTTGGTATGCAGAGACATACATGACATACTAGACCAACAGGGATGGTGATACACCAGGTTGGTGGACACCATGACTTGGGAGAGGTATGGGTCTTTATAAGTCCATGCCCACCCACTATGAATACAGTAGGAATCTAGCCCTCAACCTCTGAAATTGTCTCTTGTCACAGACACCTGGAGCAGTGCTGGATGGGGCAGCCATTTGGCAATTCACTCCAGGATCCTTTCCATATGGCTGATATGGACAGCAAGTCCCTTCTCAATAATCTCTTCCACTAGCCCTATCAGCTCCTGGTGGGTGACATAATCATCTCCTCTATAATCACTACTCAAAGTGGGTACCAATGCTCTAGGTTGTGACCCAGATGTGTTGGGTGTCTATGCTTCCTGTGATGTTGCCACCACAGCCACCTATGGAAGGATGGTAGTCTGAACCCCTGTGGCTGCTATAGCTCCCTGTGCTGGCAGTTTGTTGTAACAGATGTTGTAGTCCACATGGCAAAAAAAAAAAAAAAACAAGAGGGAGGGTGAGGAGAGAAACAACAGAAATAAATATCATAAATGTTATGTAATTGTAATAAATCCGAGTCAATTTATATATATATATATATATATATATATATATATATATATATATATATATATATATATATATATATATATATATATATATATTACACTACAACTTAATGTCCTCAATATGATACACAAAATGCAAAATGTGTGACTAGAGGAAAGCATGTTTATGCATTACATCTCATGGAATTATATGTGAAATGAGTTATAGTAATTGATTATAGAATGATACATATTAAGTAATACTGATTAAACATTTCTGCTTGGATTTGCACCCACAGGCATCTTTATATTTATTAAACCATTGATTACTGTACTGTTGCAAGACCTATTTGCCCAAGTATGTGCAATTTACAAATACAGAGTATTGATAATCAGGTATTAGTGCTATCAAACATTTATAAGCTGATGTACAAACAGTTAATTATTTTTACAATCACTACTGTTATGGAATGGTAAATAGTCATACCTGAACCACTAGGCCTCTCTAAGGTGTTGCATTCTCTTCTGATGCACCTTCCTAGTTCCACTAGTCTCTGCAGAAGCTGCACATAAGAGAAAAAAGAAATAATGACCACTTGTATGTTTTGCCAAGTTATGGGTCATGTACTGCATATTTATGGGTCATTATACTTACACATATTAGTTGGTTTGTGGGTCTGAAATACTCCCCTCATCATTGAAGGATGTCCTGCTTTCACCTTTTCAAGTTACTGTAATGGTGATAACATTGTTTACCAGTGCATGGGATGCAAGTTACACTAGTGACTGCCTTGGCCAAGCTATTCCAACCCACTGTACTGTGACCTGGTATAGTCACCCTGCAGAAGTCTTCAGCTGTAACATTCAACAAGGAATCCCACAAAAAGTTTTGAGTCCTCCAGACGTCACCTTTGTGATCTGAATGGAGAACTGTGGCACAGTGGTGCAGTGGTTAGCACTGTCACCTCACACCAAGATGTCCTCTGGTTTGATTCTTGGCTGGGGTGCCATCTGCACAGAATCTGCATGTTCTCCCTGCATTTGCGTGGGTTTCCTCCAGGTGCTCCAGTATCCTCCCACATTCCAAAGATATTCATTTCTCAATGGGCCTCCACTGAAAATGGGCTCTGTCCCAGACAGACTTTCCCAGAAAACAAATGTTAAATAAAATAAATAACTAAACCACCATCACTTGCCATGTCTTCTCAAAGATCTCTCTAGCAAAATGGCAGGGATTTCACCACATTCCAGACCTTGTGTTCAACAGTCTGTGCCTAGTGGCATGCATGCTACACAAAGGCATTTGCAGGATAGGAAGCACAGAAATTAGTAAGAATTAAATGCATCTGGTAATTTCTCCATGTCCAGTGTAGGTGAGAACCATGTTAATAACAGTTGGTCATGTGTGGTGACCTACATGCTCCACATCAACTCCAGCATTCATGATGTGAAGAGTATCACACACAAATGTGATATGATCTCCATGCTGCTGTTGTTATTCTGTGTTGCTGCTATGTACAGTTTGTTTAAGTAGTAAACAATGCCTTGGCTGGACTTAAAAATCTATTAACTGTGAATGATACCATCTTTGACACTCATGATGAAAAGGAACATAATATTCTAAAGTTTGTGAATTAACTGGTAACACCACAGGAGAAGTGACATCCCTAGGGTGTAAGTTGAGCACTTCAGATTTGTACATGAGTGGACATCTAGCTACTTCTGACAACCTTGTAACTAGTGCACTATACATTATTTGCTGAATTAATAAAGTTAGGTAAATATGTTTTTATGTTGAGACGGTGTCATTGCATTCATTTTTGTAATATGTTCAGTGCTAAATAATGCGAGCCAAAGACAAGCTTATTTGCATAGCTGACAGGTATGTCTCTGCACATGCAACATTTGCCATAGGATGTGAACCGTCACTTACCTAAAGTCATTCCTACTTAGTGGCAGTGCTCTGTACCAACTGTTGCACAAATTATAAGACAAAATAAAATTGCTGAACTATGTATGTGTGTGATGAGCTGTTATTTAAGTTGACAGTATTATGTATTCATGGTATTACAAATATTGGGGAAAGGCCATACAGATTGTACAGGACTGTACATGAAGCAATGTTGTCTGCATCATATATCAGTATATATATATATATATATATATATATATATATATATATATATATATATATATATATATATTTTTTTTTTTTTTGTAAAATAGTCCAGGGTTTGCTGCTTCAACTGCCTCTACCCACCAGGTCCCCTGAGAAGTGTGCACGCATGCTGGTATTTTTCAGTCTTTGTATGTGATTTTTTGTTTGATAGTGCTGCTTCTGTGTTATTGATGCAATTTTACTGTGCACTGTTTTAACCTTTGCTTCTAAATGTGAGAATTGTGTTCAATGTATTTAAAATAGCATGCAGGTATTTTTTTTTATTTATATTTTGCTTAGTTTTTGTTGGAAAGTACTGCTTCAGTTATTGCTGCAGTTTTACTGTGTACTGTTTTAACCACTGCCTCTGAATGTGAGCATTGTGATGAATGTATTTACACACATGTAGAGTGCATTTATTGGATTATTGTAACTGTTTTGTAGAACTTATGGTCAGTCATTGGGACATATGTTACCTGTACACTCTCCCATGCTTGCTAACACTATGATGTAATTTCAACATATATTGCATTTACTAGGGCAATGTTAACTCTGTGAACTAATCATCATTTCCCACTGTGGCTACTGGTATTTACTGAATAAACTGCCTGAATATTTGTTGTTATCCTATAGGTTGTGCCTGGCCGCAAGTGTGAATTGATGTTGTGCTCACTTACCTGGCATGTACCTTACCTCATAATACTATAGTATATCCTTACCTTCCACATTCTCCACTCACATGCACCCATAGCTTTCCTCAAGACAATACTTTGCTCATATAAATTTTTTACTGTTGTCTACCTACAAAAAGACATTGTTACATCTCTTTTTTGTCTCTTTTTTTCATACAGCTCTAGCTCTACTTACTCGTGGCTGTCCCCATTGAAGAATTTCTGATAATTATCCTGCAAACAACTCACAGCAAGAGGCTCTCTGGTTCGATCTTTGGCTGGGGTGTCTTCTATGTGGAGTCTGCATGTCCTCCCTGTGGTCATGTGGGTTTCCTCCGGGTGCTCCAGTTTCCTCCCACATCCCCAAAGACATGCTGCAAGTGGATTGGACACACTAAAATTGGCCCTAGGTGTGAGTGCATGCATGTGTGTGCCTTCTGTGGAAGGTTGGGTGCTGGGCTGGCAACTCGACACCGTAAAAACTCCACTGACAATCATGAGCGGACAAGGTGATCCACTGTGGTGACCCCTAACCGGGAAAAGCCAAAAGAGAGAGAGAGATCCTGCAAACAACTGAGGGCAAAAGGAGTCACTACTGGGAGTTTTACTGTCTGAAATAGTCTTATCTCTAGGTCTGCTTCACTCATAGCTGCCCCCCCTCCCTCCTAAGTGAAGAATTTCTGAAAATTATTCTGCAAACAGCTGAAGGCAAAGGGACTCACTACTGGGACTTTTACTCTCTGCAATATTCTTATGTAGGTGTATTCCCTGTTAACTAATTTTTGCATCTAGTTCTTAGTGCTTTTACTTAATTTTATTATATTGGGTTAGCGTGCACACTTACAAGGTCTCCCCCTCCTTTTCCCTATCCCTGCCATTGAAATTAACTGCCACTAGCTGGCAGCAGAACATCACTAAACAGCTGAATCTTAGCCTAGATTAGCAGCTCATCTTGTAAGCAAAACAGTGCTCTACACTTATTTAAATTCTCCAGTATTACTGCCTACTGTAAAGTCACCCAAGTTCCTTCAAAGCAGCTATTTTTTCCATTCACTGTGAATAAATAGTGGAACACAGTAACTGGCATTATCCCTGTCATTAAACTACAATGCTGCTTACCTTCATTACTTAGACTCCTGATACTTTTTTCCCCAGTTCTTACCTCTGAAGTAGGGCTCTAGATCAGGTTTCACTACCATCCCCCCACTGAATATCTTCCCTCCTCCCTTTCCCTTGATGGTGTCACATTAGGATTCCCCATTAGTCCTGCGCCTAAACAAAGTACTCTGAAAATACAGATTAAAGCTATTTTACCTGCACCCACATACACAAGGTGCTCTGATATTATATATTACAACTGTACAAATTTACTCTAGGTCACTACCTGCCCTGGAAAGGGCATACTGATTACCTCTGCAGTCTCATGATCTGTGTGGGCCCTGCTCCATTCACCTCACTACGCTTGGCTCACTCCACTCCCCTACCCTGCCCCCATTTCCCACCCACCCCAACTATACCCACATTTATTTCTAACCTCTCATCACCTGACCACAGCGAAACCAATCAGGCACCTCATAATAACATCTTTAGTCACACCCCTACCTGACTCACCACCTATATCCGACACATTATTCCTAACCACACCCCCACCTTCTCCTTTATTCCTTAACCAGCTTACTACCAACACCCAAGCATCACTTACATACAACATGTAAATCACTCTAGTATCACTCTCACTAGCTCTCACAGCACTAGCCTGCATCACATCTATCCAAACTAATATACCACTAGACAATTCTACATTCCATACAACACTTACTTCCATGCCTACAAAAACCCACACAAACTTCTTTATAAATTCTACAATATTTAATGATAGCGCCACATTATATTTTTATATATATATATATATATATATATATATATATATATATATATATATATATATATATATATATATATATATATATATATATATATATATATATATATATATATATATATATATATGCACACAAGTTCCACACACCAAGATGCAACACTATAAAAATATCACCTAGATCCAAAAAAGAAGTCACACACACAATCAAACACCTACTATCACTCATGAAGACACTACTTACCTCAGGCAACATACACCCAAACCCAGGTCCACATAACACCCCATGTATATCCAAACAAACAACAGACCTATTAATTCTTAACATCAATGCAAGAAGCATAGCGAATAAACTACCTGACCTGCATGCATTCATAGGCCACTACACTCCTGACATATTGACCATTACTGAGACATGGCCTAAACCAAATATCCAAAATGAAGAAATCCTCCCACCAGGCTATAATATACTAAGACTAGATAGAGCAGGTAAAGAAGGAGGTGGAATAGCAATTCTCTTTAAAAATACACTAAATCTCCAACCTCTGCAAACCCCTCTACCTAAATTCAAAAATGCTGAAACACTAGGTTCAGTTCTCTGCATAAACAAAACAAAAAAATCAATATCCTCTGCTGCTACATCCCACCAGGAAACAACACTTCCATAATTGAGGAAATCTTACCATGGTCTAGAGATAATCTACCACAAGAACATATTCTACTAGGTGACCTAAATACTGACTGGTTATCCTTCAATTCTAACTGCCCCTCTAACTACATAAATCTCTATGGGTTCTCACAACTCATTGATGAACCTACCAGAATAGATAAAAAAATCACAAAAACAATCCATACTTGATTGGACACTGGTCAACTTCTCCAAACAAAACTACCAGACAGGCTGTCTACCAGATAGTCTTAGTGACCACCTTCCCACATTCCTATTACGCAAACGCACTAGCTTACCCAAGCCCATAGTTCATAGGCAAATCCAATTAACTCAATTCTAAGACAATGTAACTGGGAACCTCTACTAACCCTTGGACTAGATCAGGCAGTCAGTTACTTTAACATTGCTTTTACCAATGTCCTCAACAGTATTGCCCCAACTAGGAATGTCAGAGTAAAAGCTAACTATGCACCATGGCTAAGAAGGGACACTAGAGCCCTACCAAAGTCCAGAGATAAGGCCTGGAAACTCTGGAAGAGGGAAAATACTGCCCTATCCAAACAAACTTACCGACAACTTAGGAACCAAGCCAAAAGACAAACCAAACTTGACAAACAGAACTATTCCCTTAATGCCCAAACAAAACACTTAAGAAACCCACAAAAATTTTGGCAAGCCATCAACTCCTTACTGAAACCAGGCAAAACTACCACTCCTACTCCCAACTCAGCCAATAATGGCATGGATATAGCCTCTCAATTTAGCCACCATTTCACTGTCTCTATTCTAGCCTTATCTAACCAATTATCCAAAAATAACCATTCATATTCACCAACCAAACATCCAAACAACATCCCCCCTAACTCTCTCACCTGTTCCTATCTCATCAATTAAGAAACTCCTTCTGAAACTTAAACCTACCACCCTTGCAGCTGATAATTTACCTGCCAACTTCCTAAAAATGGTTGCTGAATCCATACCCTACCCTGTGTCCATCCTCATTAACCGCTCCATACAAGAATCCTATATCCCTCAACTGTGGAAAGTATCATATATCATCCCTCTTCATAAAGGTGGAAATTCTTACGACTTCTCAAATTACCATCCAATTACCATTTTATCTCCCCTTTCTAAACTTCTACAGAAATGCATTCACTTTCAAGTCATGAAGTTCCCGGAAACACACAAACTCCTGTTCACCACACAACATGGCTTCTGGCCACATCACAGCACAACTACTGCTCTTCTTTCCTTTACTAACATAGTTAACCAACACAGGAATAATAATAACTTCACATCTGCCATATTTCTGTATCTCTCCAAGGCATTCGATGTGGTCTCACACACCATACTACTAGATACTCCAGCCTCCCTATCCTTTGCACCATCTACTATCAGGAATTATCTATCTGATAGGCAGCAGTCTGTCCAATGGCATGGTATACTTCCCCTCAACTTCCAACTTCCATAGGTGTACCACAAGGCTCAATACTAGGCCCACTTCTCTTTTCTATTTTCACCAACAACTTACATACCACAACCAAGCAGGCCTCACTTATACAGTATACAGATGGTTCCACTCTAATCTGCTCAGCCCCTTCCCTCCCCTCCCTTCAACAACTCACCCAAGAATCCTTTAGCTCTGTGGAAAAATGGATTACTGGCATCAAACTCATCCTGAACCCCAACAAGACTAAATTATTGTTATTTACCCCCAACAAATCAAAAACTACTCCTCTTTCCTTTACTATCACTTTCAGAAATGGTACCACCATTTCCCCTTCAACCCACACCAAACTCCTGGGCATCAAAATTGACAAAAACCTTCACTTCAATGTCCATATATCCCAAACTATCAAAAAGGTTCACAAAAATGGGTACACTCTATAGGCTCAAAAACTTCCTCTCAGATCAAGCTAGAATCACCCTAGCACAAACTCACCTATTGTCCACACTAATGTATGCAGCACCTATTCATACCCATATCAGAAAAACAGACATGGATAAACCTGACTCATGCTTTAATAAGATTGCCATGTTTGCTAACAACTCTTCCTTCAGAACACACCACTGTATAGCTCTTAGGGACCTACAATGGTTAGAATTTCCACAACTTCTCAATTTCCACCAGCTAGTCATTGCTTACAACATTCTAAAATATCCTGATAAAACCCCATCACTAGGGCAACTACTAACTCAATACACAGCAAATCGGCCTCTCCACTCTAATGACAAATCACTCCTCAGTATCTCTAGAGCTAATAATACCGCAGGAAAAACACTATTCTCCCACACAGCTGCTAAAAACTGGAATACCCTCCCCCCTTCAATAACAGCATGCTCCTCTACCTCACACTTCAAAAACACCCTAAAAGCACATCTACTAAATACCTGGTTATGTGCATGTATTACATAAAAATAAATGCTTCCTACCTCTCACCCTCCATTGACAATGATGTCTTCTAATTACTTCACTGTAATGCTCTACAGTACTAAAGTTAAGCTATCACTAGTCAGTAGTTCATCAACCATGATCACTGCTGACATATATTCTGCATGTATTCATATTTCTAGCCTGAAAATGTGAATAATGTTGTTTTAATATGTCTTGTCTGTCTAAAAATTCCTACATGTAAAAATCTATTGGTGTTCTTCACTGCTAGCTGGTTCTTATAATTCTGTTTAAAACATGTATTATTGTTATAATTCTGTATAAAACATGTATTATTGCTATAATTGTGGAGCTTTTCTCCCCAGGCCTCCGCTGTAAATGGACCTAGTCAAGTTGGACTTTCCTGGTAAACAAATGTAAAATAAAATAAATAAATAACATTATATATATATATATATATATATATATATATATATATATATATATATATATATATATATATATGTATATATGTGTGTGTGTGTGTGTGTGTGTGTGTGTGTGTGTGCGTGTGTTTATTTCACTGAAATAATGATGTTCAGACATGTTTTGAAAGCTGTGTTGCTATACTGCTATACTCCATATTTCATTCATTAAGTATCATGATATTTTCACTTTTCATGGTATTGCACATGTACTATTAATTTCAGAGGATAACCAGAGAAGTGTATAATGACTTTAATCAGTGATGTCAGCAATGCAGATGACAAAGGTGACATAATTTTAGTGCACACGTAAAAAGTATATAGTTATATTGCAACATTAACCTGATGCATTGCATTTGTGATTTGGGTTAAAATAAAGAACAAAAAGATGACATGCATTTGCCACAGCAAAGTAAAATACCCCTAATGTAGATTCACACCCTGCACCACTTGTGCTACTCAAAACATAATTAATTAATAAACACATTGAGCCACTGAAGAAGTCATATAGCAACGGGTAATTTTCTGCATTCAGTAATGTCGAAACTGCTGAGTAAGGCATATCATTACCAGTCTTCACTTAAAAAATCCATGGCTAAGTCTTTATGCATGTGAAATTAAAGTTTGAGTTTTTGCTATGGACTGTGAGCTGTCATGCTGTAGAGATCATCACTGATGCACTCTGATGCACAATGTCAGCTGTCACACAAGGATGAACAATAAAAAAGAGCATTCATACATCTCAGTAATGATGTCTCTACTCTGTGGGTTTATACTAGTAGAATGTTTCTTAGCAATTGTCATTCCATCTTTGCACAGCCACCTCATCTTAGTAAGAAATGTAAAAAAAGTATCAGGATTCAGTCTTAACACAGAAAATATGACTTAAACATCTTAGTAAGCCTTTTTTTCTAACATACCCTCTTTAAGTGTACTTTTCATTAGCAGGTATGCTAACCAAGTAACTGAATGAACAGATCTGCTAATGAGACACACTTGCAAGCCATTGCCTAGACTGAAGTCTTAATACTTGCTCTTGTATTACTCAGTCATGTGCATGTCATTGTGTAGGACCTAAATCCATGTTTACCTGCTCAGCATGTCATGCAACTTGAGGGATTCAGGAATGCTAATGAGTGTAGACCTGATTATTAGAGTCAACTTGCCCGGGGGAGGGTGATTCTACACTATATTAGCTGGACATGAGTGTATGGAACTTCCATCATGTTAGGGAAGATCACTGGGTTTCTTGAGTACTCCCATTCCAAACCAAACCAAACGACAAGAAGCTGTTGATTTGATATACTTTTCAGGATAACTGTTTACAATCTGTCAAGTTATTTAATATTCCATACAACTAATGTTTCAGAACTTTTTTATGTTATTGACTTTTATTTGCAATGATAGCTTGCAAACTGGCAAATCTTTTGAAAGAACCACCTTCTTTTTTATTGCAATTATAATTGTAATTTCTGTATTTCATTGGTGTTGGGCAGTCCCCATCTATAGATGTTGAGCCATGTGTCTGGCTTGTATGATTGACATGGTTTATTTTTACATTCAGGAAAGTGTTCTCTGCATATGCTGTTGTGAGTTTGTGATCTTTTGTACTTATATAAAAATCGTTTTACTTTTATTCCTTTGAAGGGAGATACATATTGGGATAATAAAGGCTTGACAATTGTTCTGAGACTGTTTTATACAATGAGGTGTGATGCCTACATAACCTGATTATTTACTGTTCCTTCTCAGTATAACAGCCTGTGCTTCTCCTGTACAGGTATTGTTTGTTCTTTTTTTTTTCTATCACAACAGGACTATGGGTCCGAAATCAAAAAGTAAGGGGGTCATCCTTACAGAACCCCCCCTTCTCAGATGCTAAGAATGAGGTAATAGTGCAGGTTCACTTTCTCCACGGGACATGTCTGCTAGATCACGATACTGCTGATAGGATATTCCATACCAAATATGGCAGCAGGTGGTTAATGATGTCAGTGCTGTGGGTGGCCAGGGCTGATATTACAAAATGGTCTGATATAGGGCCACTGACATGATTAAAAAGGCTACTAACACAGCAAAGGCTGTGGCACATGAGTGAAGGGCTACTGGTGGTAGACCATCTACTGAACCACCACTCACTGAGACAGGGGAGTTCATGTTCACTATAAGGGATCCAGGCAGCTCAGAAGAATACAAAACTGAGATGACAGATGTTGGGGTAGAGGTGGAGGGAAGCCATAGAATTCCTATTATTGATGCTCCGGGTATGCCATTTACTTTTTTAAAACATTTGTATTTAAGGTTTGAAAAAAATCATAGCTAAGCTGGATAATTTTCTATGTATACCTCTAGGAACTGAAATTTGTGTATATAGGGCCATCTGGCATGGAGATACAAGGAACACCTGCACATGGTATGGGTATTCCTTTTTGTTATCAGTTATATGTATTACTCTCAGACCAAAATTATTTTCATTTGCATGCTTGTTTCATTTATTTGTCCATTAGTATTTAATATGTTACTCAAGTTTATATTTCTTTTACTTTTCTTTTTTCTTGGTGTATTCACAGGTGAGGCAGTGTCTGGCACCAGTACTGTTGAACTCTCTCCTCCTGATGTCAAAGGATTGGTAGCTTCTGATGATGACTGCAGTGATGAACAGGGTCTATATTAGAACATCAAAGTTTCAAAACTTCGAATGTTCTAATATCGACCCGTATTCAGCGAACACTGAAAATATCGAAGCAACAGTAAACCAAATTTTTTCCTAGGGAAAGAATTTGGTTGTCCTTTTCTGTTGCTTCGGTATTTTCAGCACTGTGGTGGAAAGTTACAGGTCGAGTTCGGGTAAGTGTGTGATTGAGCGCGGGTTAGTTTAGTTAGGGTTAGGGTGCGGGTTAGGTTTATGTGCGATTGTGTGGACGTGAGGGTTAGGGTGGGTTATTTGAGTTAGGGTTAGGGAGCAGGTCAGGTAAGTGCGCGATTGTGTAGATGTGAGGGTTAGGGCAGGGTAGGTGAGTTAGGGTTAGGGCGCGGGTGAGGTGAGTGTGCAATAGTGACGGACCTTAGGGTTAGGGTTTGGGTTAAGGTAAGTGGATAGTTAGTGGTGTATGTATAGTTTAGTGTAGGGTTAGGTGTAAGATTTTAGGTGTATGTGTGTGGATTGCTGTTTGTTTGGTGTGCTTGTGTTGTGTGTATGTGTTTTGGAACAGCAAATTTTTTCCCTAGGAAAAAATTTGCTGTTCTGCATGTTCAGTGTTTTCAACTTTCATTGAATAGGGTTCAATATTAGAACATTTGAAGTTTTGAAACTTCGCTGTTCTAATATAGACCTGATGAACAGACACAGTCTGGAGTTGCAGAGGGTATGTCTGAGAAGGGATTGTGCTTCTCACATCTCCTCCACACAGTATGGGCAGAGCCTTTATGCCTGTGCATGAAAACATCTGATGGGAATACAGATGGGAACATGTTGGACCAGGATAGTGTGGTTACCTCAATCGCAGACATGGTGAGATCTCTGTCTACCCATCATGAGGGCAAGGTACCACACAGGTGTGTCAGTAGAGATGCCTAGAGAAGGTATGCCTACTGCACTCCAGCTGAAGTTGGTGTGTCATTAGCTGCTACCCAAGACATATGCAGGGCTGTTGTGGAGGCACAGGCAAGTTCCACCAGGGTCTTGGATGAGATAGACTAATGCATGTAGTATATTCCTACTTAACAGGTTGCGTGAACAGTGTGTGTGACTCCATGGGCAGGATGAAAAGTCCATTGAACATGTGAGAGAAACAGAGAAATTCAGGTTCTGTAAAAAAGAAATAGAAACTTTCACACATTTTGTTGCTGAGTATAATACACTCAAGGCAGAGGGCCTGTATACTGAAAGCACAATAATGTGGCTAGAGTGTTACATTGGGAATTATGCAAACACTACAATTTTGAGGTAACTTAGAAGCACAAAACATTGTAGAGAATGATGACATTCATATCAGATGGGATCACCCTTTAGCAACAGTTCAAAAAATAGATGTGAGAAAACCAGATATAGTAGTTTTAGGGAAAAAGTAAGATAAAAGTAGCATTAATTATGGCAATTGCTACACACAGTGATTACAAAGTCATGTGAAGAGAGAGAGAGACACACACAAAGTCATAAAATATGAGAATCTGCAGGGGGGCTACAAGGACAATGTGGAAGAAAGATACTCAGACAGTTCCAATAGTAGTAGGAGAAACAGGTCTAATAAAAAAGAATTTACAGTTGTACTTAGATATTCTCTCAATACATGTAGCTCCATATGAATTATAGAAGGAGTCAAATCTGCACATTGAAAGAGCTGCAAAGAGCACTTTTGGCTAACATCAAAGACTGAAACAATACAAATTTCATGATCTTTAATCATGCCCTGACTTAGGAATGGGGTCCATTACCATTATGGTATTAGAAACCGAAAAGACTTGGAGAAATTAAACTAAGAGAGATCATGTAACTTCTGTCCTGGATTGTCTGTTGGGGGAGAAGCAGCATCAACAAGTCAGTTCTGCCAGGACATCATCAGGTGTGCTGTCATGGCCATGACCATGCCAGATCCCACCTCTGAAGTGCTAGCACTTCCACTGCTATGCCAGTGGTGGTCATACCTATCAACTGTACAGCTTTTTGCAGAATGTCCAGATTTTCACCTCATGTTTTTGGTCTATTTCTCATAAATTGTGTTTTTTCTCGGAAATTGTTGGCTAGTCATTGAGGACTGATGTCAGAAAATAATGACAGACATTTAAATTTCAGATTTCATACCTTCTCAGGGCCAGTCTGAAATGGCGCCCTAGGTGAAGTAGTACTCTGGCACCCCTTAAGCCCCACCCACACCATACTCATGAAACACACCTATAAGCCACACCCACAAGTAGGTCACTCCTCAAGAAAGCCATTCCAGTCATTTCCTTCAATTATTTAAATGCACAGGGGAAAAGATACCTTGTAATGTAGTTAAACTACAAGTGAAGGATGGTGGAATTTTCATAGGTTCATACTAAACTAACTGCCCTTGCGAGCCATTGTAAGCTTAGCCAATTATCCCGTGTGAGATTCAAACCTTGCACCTTGTGTTTGTAAGGAAAACACCTTAACCATTAAGCCACCCTCCCTTTCCTTTAATAAACCTGCTTTATCTGTTGCTCCTTCACACATATTTTACTATAAAAGTCATGTCCTCAGAAAACAAAACCCATGTGCCTTGTTTCAAAGGGTTGCTTAAGTTAATCTAAACAGTTTTATTTACTTTAGGGTAGGCGAGCGAGCCTTACAGTTCAGTGAAAGTAGAATAGCAACCTCTTCCCTGTGTACAGTATCGTAAGGTAGAATAACACAAATACAAATAACCATTTGCTAAACAATACAGTCTTGCAACAAAAACAGACATAGCATGAGCAGTAAACTTCTCCACCATTGAAACGGCATGAAAACCTACATTCATAGAAAATGCATCTGGCCAGTGGGGGATTAAGTTTATCTTTGAGCTGTTTTCAAAACAGACTCCTTGCACACATTTTAGGGCTATCCATACATGTATTTGTTCTTTGATTCACCTTCCTAATTGTACTAAATTATTTCCTCGTATAATACAGCACCACTTGTTTGAATGTGTTTTAAATATGTAGTTTTAAACATTCTTTTAATAAGCAATGAAACAAAATGTATAAACCAATAATGACAACTACTCATTTCAGAAAATTTCAACCATAAAAGGCAACTCAGATTTCTGTCATTACAATTCACCAATATCACTCAATACACAATCTCTGCAGAAGTAAAATCATATGAATAATTCCACATTAAAGAAATCTGATTCATGGTAACTGCAGTGAACTGCCTGGTGAGTAAAGAGAAGCATTGGTGACTGGAGTCCCTAGGTATAAAATCTAAGTGGAGGGTTACTCGCAGGTGTGGGTTAGGCTAGGATGCCTTTGAGTGGCCTTCTGTCTGGGAGTGGGTATGCCTACGTTACACTAAAAAAAATGTTAAGCTAGTAATACTGCAATAGGGAATGACTGAGAAACTGACAGCAAGTTCATAGTTACTAGGCATCTTAAACAAAGGAGGATACACTCAGGAATGCAGAACTACTATCCCCCCTTAAAATGCACTGCATAATCAGCAACTAGGGAATTACATACCATGCCTTCATACCTCTCAACCTCTTTGCACAATAAAGCTGGAAAAAGCCTAAAATGGGGTGGGGGCAAAGGCTGCAAAAGAGGGACAGATTATAAATATTGCTCTTACAGACTTAGAAAGTTGCTAGAATAAAACCATTTATCTTAGCAGGCATTTTCTGAAGGAAATGAAGACAGAAACTCAAAAGTATGACATTTAATTATTTCAGTCCTCAGTGATTTGGCAGAAGACCAGACATTTTATGAGAAATAGGCCAAACATATGAGGCAAAACTCTGGGCATTCTGCAACAACCTGGACAGTTGAAAGGTATGCATACCTCTCAAACTCTTAGTGTACAAAATCTGCACGTCTAAAATAACGTGGATGCAATGCCCAAAAAATAGGGACAGTTTGAAGTAGTGCACTTTTTAACTTAGAAAGTTCCTAGAATAACAGGATTTGTATTAGCATGTATTTTGTGAAGGGTGTGAAGTTTGAAACTCATATACATGTCATTAATTATTGCCAGAAAACCACAAATTTTATGAGAAACACAAAAACTATAATGCTAAATCTGGACACTTGAGAGGTATGTTAAACACACACACACACACACACACACACACACACACACACACACACACACACACACACACACACACACACACACACACCTACTCTCTCTCTCACATAGCAACACACATACCTTCTCTTTCATACAGCAACTGACTAGTTTAAATTCCACACACTCCTACTCTTCTCTCTCATACAACACACATATATGCACTTTTCTCTCTCATACAGAAATGAACGGAACCACTAATTTAAATTATACACATGCACACCTACCTTGTCTCTGTTCTCACACAGCAGGCTGGCATTTCAAGCCCATGGTTTTCTGGTATTGTAGCAACATAATCGACCCAGTCTAGTCTCATTCAGCATTTCTATAACATTTAATACCAAGGGAGCTAGGATTTTACATTCTTTGTTGAACTGTGCTATTTAATTAATTTTAATAAATGAAAGGTATAAAGGCAAAGCACTTAATGTTCCATATACACATTGCATTTAGTTCAGTTTGTAAAGCAGACAGTGAAATTATGAATTAAGAAATGTCCCATTAGTAAGGTTACTGGAAATATGTTTAAGAACATCATAGTCAGAAAAAAACAATAACAGGCTTATCAGACGTTCCACTTGTGCATCATACAATTAATAGTGCAACACTAAACTCAGTTGGTATAGAACAGTGCTGGACTCCTGATCCTGCAAACAGCTGTCTTGTATTTTGGAATTAGATTGGATTGGAATGTTACATAACAAGGTGCTGAAAAAGTATTACTGCCACTGTTTTGATTTAAGTCTGAACTATTCATAATATATTTAAATGTGCTTTGTGGGATATATCTATTTCAATGGAAGTGCATTTATTCAGTTTATACAAGAAAATTATACAAAGACGTCTTAGTGGCATATGACCCAAATTATGTAAAACTTCCTTGTTAAATTTTAGTGAAACAGTTGATGAAAAGCTCATATAACTGATCATGGACCCAGAACACTGCAAAACATTCTTGTAAATGCCATAAAACTGCTAATGCTATTACCTGACTTTTGTAAAACATGCTAAAAAGATTTTTTTTTCAAAACATAGGCTAAAGGCTCCATAAGATAACACATTTATTATTATTATTTTAAATTTGTTGACTGGGAGAGTCCAACTGGATTACAAGTCCATTTTCAGTGGAGGCCCGGGGAGAAAAGCTCCAAGAGAACAATTGTTTTACAAAACATAGTTTTAAGGACATACTTTTGACATACACTTTCCATAGAAGAGACTTTGACATACACATTAACTAACAGATAGGATACATTCATTCTCTACAATATAATATTACACGTTAGAAGATATTCCTAAGTTTAGGATTCCTGTGATAGATTTACTATAAGAGTAAAAGCAGAGAGATGTAGAATAAGGCTCCGAGAGAGCAGATGATGCTCTCTACAGTTGAGTTGTTGTTGTTGTCTTTCGACTTTTCCCGGTTAGGAGTCGCCACAGTGGAACTCCGGTCCGCTAATGATTGGCAGTAGATTTTCATGAACGCCAAGGTGCCAGCTCAACATTTAACCTTCAACAAAGGCATGCCATTTATGCTTGCTATAGTTGAGAAGGATAACAAATTGATTTACTATATGGGCAGGATTCACGAAGGCTTGCATGGAGTCTAAGAGTAGTGTAAGACTCCATGCAGCCCTCGCGATCCAGGAACAGCCCAAAATTCCGTGTAAGAGACCAGCTAAAACGTCTCTTACACGGAGTGGATATGCTAATCACCTCACTTGCAGCCGAAAGGCATGCAAATGAGGTAGATTAGCGATCCAGGAAGCCCAAAGCAGCCCGTGTAAGAGCCGTTTTAGCTGCAGAAATGTACTCAGTTGACAACTGAGTACGTTTCTGCAAAAAACACAACGGAGCCATGTCAGCTACAAATAAAGGATGCATATGTGTCGGGCAGCATGCCAATAGCCAAATATGTGGCCATTGGCAAGGTACCCTGATACAAATATGAGAAATAAATATTTTTTTTTCGGTGATCGCCCATGTTTAAATGCAGCGCAGCCCCGCGCAAACGGGCTGCGCTATATAAAACATAAAAATGAAGGTTAGAAATCCACAGATGTGGGTTTTATGCAATACATGGATTTACAATGCAGGGACCAGCAGACCAAAAACAACATGGCCACCGTTTAGTGGTTGCTAAGGGGGGAAGCTGAGTCTAAGACATGTAACTAAGCTTTAGTAGGCAATCTGATGTAAATGAGTGTTAGGATACTGAATTCCACTGTCACATAGCAAATGAGCACATTCTGAGTAGTTTAATAGATACATAAGGGGGAGGAATAGAGTAGGAGATAGGTGACATCACAGGGGGGAATGGCAGAAAGAAATGCAGTTCATTGGAGGTGAGTGTTACATGACAGATGTCAGACACATATCATGGAAAGAGGAGTGCCACAAGATAAGCATGGGAAAGTCAAGAAATGGAAGGTGTAAACTGTTGCTTACACCAAAGTTTCTTGCTGGGCGTGCATGCGGATGTGTGCTCACCATGAGGCGCAAGTAGGGCAGTGTGTGCGCGTGTAAGGCAGACTGAGTATGTGGGAGCCTGTTGGCAGACTTGTAAGACTGTTTGCACTGGTGTGCGTGCGTTTTAACCCGAATAACAAGATTCTAAACCGTGTAAGCATGTGTGCATGCGTGTAAGCCACTGTGAGCATGTTTCTGCGAGTATGCGCATTGCTCCCCCGTGAGGAAACAAAGAGGAAACAGGAAGCAACAGAATTAGTAGGAAGCTAGCAGGGAATACTGCTGGAGCTAGCAGGTGAAAACAATTAGAAGCAGGCAATTACACAGGCAGAATAGTAGCCCAGCCAAGCACTTAAAACTCTGCAAACAGCAGTGCAGGATGTTTCTCTCAAGAGACACTGCAAGACAGGAGTAAGCTATTAGAAGTGAAAACTGAAAAAGCTGAACTCAGAGCAGAAATGCTAGGGGCTGCCATAGCTGTCATAAGGAGACATAGGCTACTTGCTGAGGGTGGTGACAATGCAAATGGTGCCAGACAACCCACAGTGAGGAGACGGAGATGAGTGTACAGGCCCAGGGTCACCTACCATGGGTTACATGAGCTGGAGATAGTGGAGCTCTATAGAGTGGACAGAGACCTCCTGCAGCAAATTGTCGAGCTGTGCAGGCCATGCCTCACACACAGAACCAACAGAGGGGAACCCATCCCAGTGGAAACCAAGGTATGTGCTGGCCTAAGAATATTAGCAACAGGTACCTTCCAGAGACCAACTGGTGATATGATGGGAATATCACAGAAATCAGCATCCAGGGTACTGCACCAGTTCCTTGACGCCATGTCAGCACATGTCGGTGATCATGTATATTTCCCCAATGCCCGTGAGGTATTGGCCAGCAATATGCGTCTCTTCCAGCAAATAGCGGAATACCCTGAGGTAGTGGGTGCAATAGACTGCACGCACATATGCATCAAAGCACCAGCCGGTGAGCGGAGTAGGGCCTACATTAACTGCAAGGGCTTCCTCTCCATCAACTGCCAGGTTGTGTGTGATGCCCAGGGCATAATAATGAATGTGTGTGCTGGCTGCCCTGGGAGCTACCATGATTCCCATATCTGGCATTTGACGCAGCTGTACCAGACATTTGCCAATGGGGACATCCCACATGGACACCTAGTGGGGGATGCAGGTTATGCACTGGAGCCATGGCTGATGACACCCATCAGAAACGCACACACACCTGAACAGGAATGCCATAATGAGGCACACTCACAAACACGTAATTTAATAGAGCGTGTGTTTGGGCTGCTCAAGTCACGGTTCCAGTGTCTGGACACATCTGGTGGAGCCTTGCAGTACTCACCAACTACATGTACCCAAATTGTCATGGTATGTGCTATGCTACATAATATGATCTTGTGAAAACAGATGCAGCAGGACCAGCATAGGGCCGGGCCAAACAGCCCCCCACCATTGTCAAGGCCATCACAGGCAGAGCGTGACTCGGAGGAGGAACAACCTGAGCCTGCCCCAGTAGGCAGAAGGAGGTGTGCCCAGTATGCCCTGGCCTTGGCAAAGAGGCAACGCATAGCACATACACTGGCTCAGTAGGAACCCTGGGAATGATACCCCTCTCTGACTCACTCATATAATAACAGGGATGCCTAAAATGACATAACCTGCTCTCAAACATGTACAGAGAGTGTAGTATGTGCATCCGACAGAGGCAGCCCTGCAGCACCACCTGAGGCATGAATGCCATGTGTTAAGCAATGTAACACCATGTAGTATATGCAAACTTGATGACCCTGACTAAGATCCTACCCTCACCAAGCATGATGCCACAATATGACGATGACATGATCAATTGCAATAATTGGCTGAAGTATTGCAGTTAGTCAAAGGGGAGCCAATATGTGCCAGCCTGGGATGACATGCTAAGCATGACATGATGCTCCACCTGCTAGGGGTGGCATGCACCTATCAGTCCAGGCCTTATGGATACTGGCAAAGGCTGTTGTTACCCACAGCGTGCCTTGAATAGGTAAGGCTCAAAACACAAACCCACCTCCATAAGTATCACAAGGGATAAGAACTTAGATGTAATGCTACCCAATGCCAGAAGTCTAAACAGCAAGATGCATGCAGTCTAAACTCCCCCAGTATGGAGAATGTTGATATCTGTCCTATAACAGAAAACTGGGTGAAGGCTCACAACAGCACCCTAACACTACCAGGTTACACCACATACTGTGCTGTACAGCCTCAAAACATGGAACAAGCTACAAAAGGAGGGTGACTAGCAATAATTGTCAAGGATAACCACACCCCCATGTTGGTACCACAACAAGAAGCAGCATGGACTAGCCATGGTCAAGTAACAGTGGCTAAAACTGCCTCCCAGTTTATAGCCTGCTACAGATTACCATCCTAACACCAGGAAATGCACTTGGACTATGTTGGAATACATGAATATATCAAGCCCTCCAAACCCCATTATATTGGGTGACTGAAAATACCCAAACATAGACTGTGAGCATTATACTAGCTCCAACACTGTAGGACAAAAGTTCCTAGAATCCATAAACCAAAATGCCCAGGAACAACGTACCACTCCCACAAGAGGGGTAAGCATACTGGATGTGATAATCAGCAACATGGGTACTGGATGGCAAGATGAGAAGTGTATCCCTCACTGTTAAGACCAGACCATAGAGTAATCACACCGGATATACACATCCTGACCACAGTCCATGGCCAGAAAACCACAGTGAAAAACATGTGTAAAGCAAAAGTTGCACTCCTCCAAACTGAAGTGGAATCTATTAAAGGCCCTGTGCAGGTGCAAAATATGGGCCACACCTCAGAACCTGTTATACAGGCATTCCATGAACACTGCCAGGAATGCTTGGATTATGCAATCCCAAATAAAACCAAGACACAATGCCATACACGCAGGCATCTGGCATGGTGGACTCCAGCCATTACCAAACCATGCAAGAGAATGAGGAAGCTACTACATGATAGAGCAAATATAAAAAGGGAAGTAATCACTGATCAGTAGTATGGCAATAAAATATGTCCACACATATAACCCACTAAGGCCAGCTACAACAAGTTGAATCTGTGAATCTTGAGGCAATGTTACACCTGCCCTAAGTACACAGACAACCCTCACCTCCCCCCAAGAAATACAAATATATGTGAGAGATGCAACCATTTATCCAAACCAGAGGCTGAGCTCTCTCAACTCAGTACTGTCAAAACTAGACAGGAGGAGAAGGTAACTACACACACCACAAACCCAGTCTCACATAGACCTATCACAACTGCAAACCAAAGACATAAACACAGAAAAACATTCCCAGAGGCCCTAATTACAAACACACCACATCAACAGAGGCCTCCAAAGCAGACACCCAAGTAACCACTACCTCCAAACATAGCACATGCAACACATAGTACACAAAGCTGGTGTGCCAAACAGTCACAGGCCAGAAGGAGAAACAACATGCCTGATACAGTTGTAATAGGTGACTCCATAGTCAGACACACTGCTGTCCCGCTCACCAGACTGAACAAGGGAAAGGGTACAGTAAGCTGCCTGTAGGCTGCTACAATACGCCACATAACACAAGTATGCAGGTCACCCCAAAGCAAGTACAAATATGATGCAGTCATTGTCCATGCTGGTGTGAATGACCTGAGATGTACCTCCCCAGACTACATGAAAAGAGACATAGATGAACTCTCCGATTATGTAGTCCAGGCCGGTATGACACTGACAGTGTGCAGCATCCTACCCTCACCAAGAATGATGCCACAGTACAAATGCAGAATGATCAGCTTTAACAAGTGGCACAATTACCGGTGTCATTCCAAGGGGATCCAATGTCTGTCTGCTTGGGATGTCATGTTTGACAAGCCACACTGCTGTGCCAGGGATGGATTGCACCTGTTACCCCTGGGCATCTGGATATTGGATAAGGCTCTTGCCACCTCCATAGAGCCTTTCATAGGAAGGCTGAAAAGACTAACCCACCTCCCTAGAAAACATAAGTGGAAAGAAACATAAGGGTAATGCTGCCCAATGCCAGGCGTGCAAACCTCAACATGCATGCTCCCGAGGCCCTCTCCAGTATGGAGAACATCGATGTCCATGCAGTGACAGAAACCTGCAGCAAGGCTCCTAACAGCACACCAGCACTACCAGGTTATACCTCATAGCATGCGTTATGGCCCCAAAACCTGGATCAAAACATAAAAGGAGGGTGAGTATCCATATTCAGCACAGACACTCACACGTCCATGTAACTGACATTGCACGAAGCATCGGAGACCACCTATGTGCAACTAACCATAGGCAAAACTGCTGTACAGTCTGTAGCATGCTACAGACTACACTCTCACACACAGGAACCCCACTCAGCCGTCCTGAAGACACTGGACAGTATGAATGTCTCACCAAATACCAAACAAGGTACTCACAAATTACCACATAGGTGGTAATCCATTATGTATGGAAGGAGTAATCAGGGACCTAGGGACAGAAGTGGACAGTAACCTGTCATGTGACACTCACATTGCCAACGTGGCTAGGAAGACTGTCTATATTGGACACCGTATCATGAAAGGATTCACATCTATGTTAACAGAGGTCATTGTGCCCCTATACTGTTCTCTTATCAGACCCATAATCTAGTACAATGCCTCATTTGGGATGTACCTTACCCGACACCTGCAGCAGTTAGAAAGACCTCAAAGGTACCTCACCAAGAGGATAAAGGGTCTCAAATATTTGTCATATGCTGCCTGGCTGTAGACACCCCAGCTGTATGAAGTCACATACTGCCTATGCAGAGGCGTTGCATGCCTGTTGTACAAGGCCATGTTCAACACAGGAGTAATGGGCATGCTCCATCCCAGAAAACCCAGTTCCATCGGAGCTGTGAGAGTGAGAGATGTCAACCTCAACACATAATGAAATAGGATGTGCTGGAGGGACAGATACATAACCCATAGGCTCCCTACACCCTGGAACGGAATCCCACTCCATGTTAGGCAGAGCCCCTCACTGACTCTCTTCAACAGGAATCTTGCCAAGTGGATGGATGATCGTAGATGTACACTGGGGGTCTTCACTGTGTCACATCCAGACAGAGGCACAGTAAAGTAAATCAAAAATGGCCATAATATTCACATAGCAAGGGGTGGTGAAAGCCACACACACTCTGGCTAGGCTTAGAAATGCCCTAGGGTGGATAGCCTAGTATGAACCTATGAACCTGAAGATGCAAATTGTACAGGACACTAAGGATAATCACGCTTTCTTAACTGATGGTAGGAACCTTGTTGGGAATTCACAGATATGCTTTGAATCACTCAAATATTGCAAACAACATACCAAACACACACACATATTGCTAACATCCAACCTGACAGGTGCAGGGCAACCCCCCCCCCCAAAATGCAAAATATCTATCCCAGCAGAGTGCTCGCTCCCTGACATTGCAGATGCTGAGGTAACAGCCAGCATCTACAAAGCAAAACACACAGCATCAGTGGTATGAGATGGTGTCCTGGGCTGAGTCCAACATGGACTCCAAGAAGAATGGAATGCCAAATAACACTATTGCTCAATGCCAGCCTTACCACAGGATATGTACACAAAGAGCAGTGTACAACAACAGTGGTCCTTCTCCACAAAGGTGTTGCCTGAATGGATACTGCAAACTACCACCCCAGAATGCTGATAAGCTTGGTCTGCAAAGCTATGAAAAGGATCAGCATGTACCTCAGACATAAAGATATTGGGGACCTACTGACACTGGACCCTACCCAGTGTGGCTTTCTTAAGTGCATATCCTGCCCCTTAAACATGTTTGACTCATTTGAAACAGTCATTAAGGTCATTGATGAGGGGAATGTGGTCCACACAGCCTAGCTGGACCTTGCAAAAGGCTTCCATACAATACCTCACGTGTTCATTATAGATAAGCTCACCAGCTTAAATATAAACCCCTATGTCAGTAGAGGGGTTGCAAACCAGACCAAGGACAGAACTGACATGGTCAGAAATGCTGCAGCCATGTCAGTCTACAAACCAGATACAACTGGCATCCCACAAGGCTCGGTCCTGGGACCGCCCTTGTTTGGTATATATGTTCCACAGGTACAGGCCAACATGGAAGGACTGTGTCTCAACAAGTTTGCAGAGGACTACAAACAGGCCACCATATCTGACCCTCCAGCTGACACAAGCATCCCACAAAAGGGCCACATAGAAACAGACAACTTGTGCCATAGACATGTCAGCAAGCTAATTGCAGAAAAGTGTATAGTCAACCCCTGTGGATATACAGTAAGTGCCCACCAATTAACACATAGGTGTTAACCCATTAAGTACTTAAGATGTAATAAGAGACCTGGGGACACAAGTTGATAGATATCTTGCATTGGACAAGCATGTGGCTGTAGTGGGTATAGAAACATACCATATACCCACCTAATCATAAAGGTAGTGAGATCTAGATCAGGGGAGGTCATTGTGGCTCTGCAGTCATCCTTCATCAGCGTCACAATTGACTACAATGGCTCCTGTGGGATGTATCTCAGCAGACACCTCCATCAGCTGGAAAGACCCCAAAAGTACCTCACCAGGAGTATCAAAGAGCTTGAACAGATGCCATGTGTTGCCTGATTAAACAAACTGCAGCTCCACACACTGCCATACTGCCCACCCAGAGGCAAGCTGTGCCTGATGTATAAAGCCATGTCCAAGCTGGAATCAATGAACATGCTGCACCTTGTACAATCTGAATGGCAGTGAGCTATGCACATGAGAGACCTGAACCCCAGCACTGATATACATAGGACAAGCTGTACTGAATGATCCATAACACAGAAGCCACCCCCACTCTTGAGTAAACTCCCAGTACAGGTTAGCCAGAGAGTCACCCATCGACTCTCCTTAAGAGGAATCTTGATGAGTGGATGGGAGATGGTAGGTTTACCCTGGGTATCACTGTTATGTCACAGGTAGGTGGAGGCACAGTATACTAACCATGACATATGTCAATGCAAACTCCAGTTACAATGTGTGTCGAAGGACAAACACACTCTCTGACTAGCATTAGAAATGGCCTAGGGCACATCGCTAGTGTTTGCCAATGTCCACCTATGTTGTGGAATACACTACCAATGTTGAACAAGCCTGGTTTAAGTAGTCCATATCTGAACATAATGCAACGTGGTCATATGTGCACAACTGGCCCCTAAACAGTCTGTTGTGCTCACTATGAAAATTTAAAGCAGTAATAGGACTAAAGCCCAGGATACTGTCCACCACAGTGAAAGTACTGAACCAGTACACTATATGGTACTACAGTGTTAGGTCAGTATGAAAGGATGTTGACAACTGTATGCAAATTATCCAATGCAAACCCTGCAGGCACAGTATAATCCCTGTTGTGTTCAGATACGAAGCAGTTGGCCAGTAAGTACACAACATGACACCCAACACACAACCATAAACGTGAGATATTGTTGAAGTTCACACTCATCCACATATGTGGTGGACTGCAGAGTTCAACATATGGAAAGCTCACACTGGGCATGCTCGCACACTTTGATAAATGAGACATATGTCAGACAACATGCCATGGAAAGGCTGTACTGGGCATGCTCACACACTTAGGCCATATCTCAGTTTAGCAGATGGCCACACATATCTGGTATTTGTACGTGTCATTCCAGGAACCATCCACATTACAGCAATCTGCCCAGTGCACACAGTTAAATGACTACAGAGACATAAGTGATATAGTGGATCCCCCTCATATTCAAACATCTTCCACAGATACACAAGTTGTTCATAGAAACAGGGAATGCTATGGCAATAAAGACCTGCAAACAGCCTATCAGCAACAAATATTGTGCATCTGACAATTAAACATATGGGTGTAGAGGTCAATACTAGGCTGTTTGCCCTAGGGAATGAAAGCTTAGCCAGAGTGTGCTTGGCGTCTGCATCCCCAGTACAGTAGGCTACTGTGTCACTGTAAAGTAGGTCACATAAGGCACCGTTTGAGGCTAGTATGCTGTGCCTCCATCAAGCAGGGACACAGTGGAGATCCCAGGGGTTGAATTTGCTATGCCGCATCCATGTTGTTGGTGTGTGCTGGAAGAGGGTTGGTGAGGACCTCTAACAGTAAGTGGGTGTCAGTAACAGACTGAGGGGAGCCTTATCTGCAGTGTTTGGACAATTTCACTGTCAACATGTTGTCGTGATGATTAAGAGGGATTGAAGTGTCATGCCAGTACTGTTCAGAGATGTCCTCCCTCTGGGCTACTGCTCTGCAATGTATTAGCTCACTCCGTCTGTTGGACAGCTCATATATGGCTGGTGTACACCTGACAGGGTGTCCTGTTGTGGAGGAGTCATGGGTATATTTGGGATAGCATGATCAATGCAAACCTTCCACTTGCTCATAGAATGCAATTGTCAAGGATTATGCAGAGTGGCCTGTATACTCCCCCAGCATGGGTCCTTTGAAGTCTTCCACCCAAGTCTTCACAAGTGCAAAGTCTGCTTTTGATAAATACACTTTGTTTGCAGTGACAACCTTGCCTGGGGTTGGGGGTGGGATATGGATGTCCAGGGAAAGGTGGGTATGGTCAGATATCAACAATGGTGGTCTACCTCTGGTGTGGAACAGTGAGTACCCATGTTGCAGATGGTCAGGTGCAATATGTATTCCCCCTTGTGGCTGCTGTGGTGAGTGGTCCTGCCATAGCACATGGACTCACAAATTGTAGTGGCTGTAGGGTAATGTTGTAGAGGCCTGAGTAGTTCCCACACACAATATACCTGTACCTGACGTTAACAACTGGAATGGTGTATGTGAACACCTTCATATCTTGGCACTGTTCCCAGGGAAGCAAAGTGTGTGTCCCGGATGTGGGAGGGGTGGTCTGAACTGGTTGTGCTGTGTGTTTCAGATCCTGTGGTCACGAAGCATGGTATAAAACATAACCTGCCAGTGCTGATGTGCATATCTGACCCTTAAGTAGGTGGCTGCAAATGCATATATATGCTATCCCCCACCTGACAGGTAGTAATAGATGTACATACCTCCGTATAAATCATGATGTCAGCACCCTATAAATACTGCAGGTGCAGAACAGATGTCCAGTAATTCGGGTAGTGCGCTCTGCTAATGTGTCTTCCTCAAGTGTCATAATATAGTTAGGTAGGAGTTTGAATCCTGCAAATGCTCAGTGTGTGTGTGTGTGGGTGAGCGGGGTTGGTGTGTGTGCAATTCTGTGTGAGAGAAATGTCCCTTTTGGCAACTAGGAGAACACACTACAGGATGCACATTCCCCTTTCTAAACACTGATGATGTCAGCACCCTATAAGTACAGCAGGAGAAGGAAAACCTCCCAGTAATGTGAATAGCGCGCTCTGTTAATGCACCCATCTCAAGTGTCATAACATAGTTAGGTAGGGGCTTGAATCCTGCAAATGCTCAGTGGGTGTGGAGGGGGGTTAGTGTGTGTGCAATTCTGTGTGAGAAAAATGTCCCTTTTGGTAACTAGGAGAACACACTACAGGATGCACATTCCTCTTTCTAAACACTGATGATGTCAGCACCCTATAAGTACAGCAGGAGAAAAGAAACCTCCCAATAATGCGAATAGCGCACTCTGCTCATGCGTCAGTCTCGAGTGTCATAACATAGTTAGGTAGGGGTTTAAATCCTGCAAATGCTCAGTGTTTGGGTGAGGGGGGTTAGTGTGTGTGTGCAATTCTGTGTGAGAGAAATGTCCCTTTTGGCAACTAGGAGAACACACTACAGGATGCACATTCCCCTTTCGAACCACTGATGATGTCAGCACCCTATAAGTAAAGCAGGAGAAGGGAAACCTCCCAGTAATGCGAATAGCGCGCTCTGCTAATGCATCTGTCTTGAGTTTCATAACATAATTAAATAGGGGTTTGAATCCTTCAAATGGCAAGTGTGGGGGGGTGGAAGTAGGGTGTGTGCAATTACATGTGTGAGAGAACTGACCCCTTTCACAACCAGTACAACACACCAGCTGCTGCATATTCCAATCTCTACACAGATATGATGTCAGCACCCTACAAGTACAGCAGAAGAGGGCAAATCTCACAGTAATGCAAATAGCACGCTCTGCTATGGCATCTCTCACTACTGTCATAGCAGAGTTAGTTATGGTTTTGAATTCCACACATGCCACGAGTGTTTTTGTCACACAGAATGCCCATGTGTGTGGGTTGTTGTTCACAATAATGCATGACATCGATTAAACTAGTAATGGCAATGGACACAGATGATGTATGTGTGTGCCAAATGCACATATGTACCTGTGACCTTCAATAGTTCCCATGTGTGACGCCTGCCACATGTGAATACATGGTATTTGCACCGGATAACATTATGACTGTGGTCTTCTGTGCGGGTGCTGCATGTGGTATGTGTATATACAGTGTGAGTTGTATATGGTATCATCCTAGCAGTGAGGGATACACATCTGGTCTGGGGCATACAGTCTACATGTTGTTGATGAACAGGTGCTGCGTTTTCACCTGTTGTGGGAGTGGTAACAAGTTGTTCCATACCAATGCAGTGACTACATGCTAGGAACCTTTCAGCTAGGGTGTTGTAGCTACAGTAATTCATCAGCATTCAGTAATACTTCAGCATTCTTGGTGAGGGTATGATGCCAACCAAGGTCAGGGTCATACCAGCCTGTGCCACATGATCAGAGAGCCCTTCTATGTTCCCTATCATGTAGTCCAGGGAGGTACATAACAGGTCAGCCATAGTGGCATGGACAATGACTGAGTCATATGTGTCCATGCCTCTGACTGACCTGTATGCTTGTGTTATGTGGTGGACCATAGTGCCCACGAGCATATCACTGTGACCTTCACCTTGTCCATCCTGGTGAGCGGGACCTCACTGTACCAGACAATAAAGGTACCTAACACAACTGTAGCAGGTGTGTTGTCTAGCCGTACAGGCTGTGACTGTTTGGCACACAGGATTTGTGTGCTATGTGTTGCATGTGCTGTGTTCCGGCTTAACGTATGCCTGTGTGCCAGCTGCAGAGGTGTCTGCTGCTCAGGCAGGATGCTATTCTGAGGCTCCACGAATGGCCCAGTGTGTTCATGTGTTTGGATTGCTGTCAGTGTAGGTCTACATCAGACTGGTATTGTAGTCACTGTAGTATTTCATGCCACCTGACAGGTTATGCCAGTACTGGGTTCAGAGTGCTTAGTCCCCAGTTTGGCTATGTGGTTGCATCTCATACATGTGTTGTATGTCCATGTGTAGGGGAGAGGGTTGACTGTGTACATGGGGCAGCTGTGACATTGCCACATGACCCACATATTCCACAACTGTACCATAGAGGTGACTGACAAGTGACCTTTGCACATGCAACCATAGTATTGTGATTGCCATGGTGATTAACAGCACATAGGGCCAATGGGGAACAAGGTACAGAAGGTGAGTATGTGAGGGTGTAGTGCCTGTGATTAGTTAGCACTGGCATATATGACTGCTCACATGGTCAAATGCCAGGTAAGTCATATGCAATGTGTTACAGGCAACGTACATGTGAACAGGACAAACAGTGATGTTCTGTCAAGTGAGACATGGACATACATATAGTAAGCTATGCAGATGTCACTAGGAGTCCACAGAAGCTCTGTAAATCTGCATTGCAGGTGGGATCAGTGTTCCAGGGTAACTGCAAGCAAACATGCATGCAAACAAAGCTACAGTAATCAGGGCTGCATGTAGTCCATTGTACAACAAACAAGCTGTACCACTTCCAGTAGGTAACAGTGCAAATATGCAGGCACTATACACATGTACATGGAAATACACAGGTCAGATGGCTAGGGTCCAGTCTCAGCGCACACAAGTGTACAGACCATGTACCGTCAGGATGTACAATAACTGGATGGAAACCCAGGTGCTCATACATGCAGTAATACACATGTCAAATAACAGACACTGAGCCTTCACTCAGTGGTTCCATACTTAGTAGGATGTATGCTACCTGTCCTGTCACCACAGTATCCCTGACATTTATGGGGACTCTCCCTCCTGTGAAAGTTAGTTTTGTGTGTTGGGGCTGTCTAGCATGGTATGAGATGTGAGTTTGCAGTGCTAGGGTGCTCCTGTGTGTCCTGTACCAGTCCTGCACACATATCAACATCCTCAAACATCCGCATTGCAGAGTCCAGTGTGGGCAACATGCCACTTGCAGTTTACATGTCCATCATTGTGTATCAATACTTTCATTACCTTATCCCCTGTGCTACCTATGTATGTAGCCTTCTGTTGACATCCTTACCACCAGTATGCCAACATGTGCAAATGATACACTATGGTACTTACCATGGGTGTAGACAACAGTACAAGATAATCATACCCTTACTGCATCAGACATGCTGGGATATACCCACAATTATATCAGCACACAGTACTGTTAATAACATGATGCTATTACTACACATATATGTAGTCACCCTGTGCATCAGCAACATGTTAACCTGTACCTGCACTGATGTTACAGATTGCAGGAAGTCGCACAGTTTCATCATATGCACAGGGTGTGAACTTGGTATGCCTGAGTCTGCCACTGATACCACCAATTAACATGTATGTGTATGTGTGTTAGTGAGGGACAGCAGTACAAGATGGGGCAATGTTGATGCAGTGTGTGCATGTATGCAGTAGTCCTAGGTGTTGTCAATTTGCATGTGTGTATGGATGCACACAGTTCCACCTCATGGCTGCCATATACTGGTGTTTGTGGACAGTCACAGACTGTACCTGCCAGGTCATACAGATCAGTGTCTCTGGCCATGGACATGGTACCTGTGCCTTGCAGGGGTGCTACGGACCGTATCCGGTACAAATCCAGACTGGGTACTGTCATCAGAAGCAGGTGTTCATTGACTGGACACAGATCCCTGTCGGGCCTCTCCAGAGCCACGTGCACGTGGTCTCCTGGGGTGGTCTGATGACAGCACAGACCCAGCATTGCTGGGGCTGCTGCTGGCACTATGGGGACAGCCACGGCCCTGTTGTTGTCCGTGACGACTGCCAGCTGCTGCTGTTGCTGGCATATGCCCACGTCGACACCTCAACCGTCCACCATTGCCCTGGCTCATGGACATGTAGTTGTGGAACTGATCTAATATGTTCCCACAACGTCTGTCTAGGACATTGGTGAAATTAGGATGGCAGCTGCAATGTCACGCATACTGTCAGTCATGGCTGTGCAACATGCTGTCAGCTCCCTCAGACCCTGTCTGGTGTATCGTTCCATATGTGACTGCGCCTGCATGACAGCCCGAAACATAGATGAGGTTGTAAGACCACTGTGGGCATGTCTGACAGGGGCAATATGCCCACGGATGCTCCGATGAGGACCCCTGGACATCTGTCTGTGTGGTACCATCTCAGGGCCATGCCCATGGCTCCTGTGTGGGGAAGCATGTGCCACAGATACCACATTACCCTGGTCAATGCCCACTGTATCCTGTCCATCACCTAGGGACATTGGTGACAAACGGGTGTATTGGCAGGATGACTGTGTGCATTGATGGGGTTGACAGCTGTGTACTGTCAATTGGCTGACCAATGATGGACCTTCCTGTGCAATTACACAGATGTCATCATTATCAGTACCCGTGGCACCTGATTCAGGTTCCCTGCTGCATGACACCAGAGCAGCACCAGAACCTGTGGGAGGGAAACAGGAAACACAGTTTACAATGTCTACACAATGTTACCAGTGATGCACACATGCACACATGCACAGGTGCATACATGCACACATGCAGAGGTGCACACATGCACACATGCGCACATGCACACATGCACACGTGCACATGTGCACACATGCACAGGTGCACAGATGCACACAGTTGCACACATGCACACTTGCACACAGATGCACACAGTTGCACACTTGCACACAGTTGCACACTTACACACTCCTCAGTATGCGAGATATTAACACACAGACACAGACACACCTGCATGCATACAAAGAGCACTACTAAGTGAGCCTAATATTACTATTACTATCAAGACTATTAAAGTATTGTTAATACACTCTCACCAGCATGGATAGGCTGCATTGCTGTTACACGGGAGGGACCTGCAGAAGTGAGGAAGTTAATGTCAGTGGGCACAACTGTGCCATTGTTACTGAGTATGATACAGGTCAGTAGTACAACAGTTGCCTTTCACAGGTCAGCTGCTGATATTGAGAATATCACACTTGCACATTAAATACTATGATGACAACTGCAAGCCAAGGACACACCTCACACATGCATTAACTACCAGTGTACACAACAGTCAACTATACATATGGCATATTACCTGCATGTTCGTAGTCTTGCTGCTGTGTGGCTCCAGCCTCCATCATAATGCAGGTCTGCTGCTGTTGTTGTTGTTGGCGGGCTGGAGCAACAACACTTATGAGTAGTCCCTCCAGTCTGGTGAGTGGGGGATGTGTAGCCACCCCACCACCTGTGGCAACCTGTTGCCTGTGGATATCCGACACACGCTGACAGACATTTCTGATTAAATCACTGCAGTGATGTCGTACCTGCTCATATGCCCTATTATGCGTGCCAATGTCATTTACCCGACGGATCAGGTCTTGCCACAGTGCAGCCCTCTCCTGCTGATTCTGGCTGGTGCAAGAAAAGAGTATTGCATAATCCCGCACCAGGCTCTGGTGTATTTCCTCATCCTCAGCTGCAGAGTACGCTGGATTGCGCTGGTGAGCCATGGTCCTGAAAAAGGAAATAACATGATATCAGCAAAATATGTCAGCAGAATTTGGCACACATACTACACATGCTACTCGACTGTTGTAATACAACATATCTCACGTATATAGCATCTGTCTGTCTATTGGTAGATACACATGTAAATTGCCAGGTATCAGTGCTCAGCCAACAACTGTGCAACAGTACCTGGCACACTCCATATGACATATTAGCAAACCCCAGCAGTCAGAACACTGATTGAGGTCCAAAGCACCTCCTCACTCTGGGGGTTTGTATCAAGGTACTGTATGAGGTACATCATCAACTACTGTGAGCTGACCACAAACTAATTGCCCTGGATATACATATCCCACCTCCACCACCAGCACAAACGACTACAGTGAATAACATTTCAAATGCAAACGTTACACTTCGTAACACTGACATGGTATCCTTTAAGCCCACTGGGCCATTGGAAGACACAACCCACAATGCTGACCCCTTCACAAATGATTTCTACGGACATCTCCGAGAATGCATGGATCATGCAATCCCATATAAGACCAAGACACTCTCCACAAAGGGAAAGCATCCTGTCTGGTGGACCCCAGCCATAGATAGATTGTATAACAAAAGATGGAAGCTACTGCAAGACAGAGCATAATTCCATAAAGGGAAGGCATGTCTGATCAGCACTAGTAAGGAGCTATTTTCTCTCATACAAACATCCATGGGCAACTTTGAGAGGGATATCAATGGGGACACAACAGATAACCACAAGGCCTTCTTCAGTTATGTTAGCAACCTGGTCAGAAACCCTCCGATATGCTCATAGTTAGTACACAACAACAAATAATTCACTGAACCCACAGATATTGGCAACATTGTGGCAGACAGGTTCAGTGCAAGTTTTCCCCCTCCCTCTCCCCCAAACTAAGACATACTTATCCCAGCTGACTGTAACCTCCCTATCATCACAGATGTCCCGGTGAGAGCCACCCTCAGAAAAGCAGAAAACACAGCATCAATGGGACCTGATGGTATCCCCGGTTGCATGCTACATGAACTCCAAGAGGAGCTAAACACACATATAGAAGTGCTATGTAACACTAGCCTGACTACAGGATATGTACCTGTACACTGGCGTACAGCAGCAGTGGTTCCACTCCACGAAGGAGGCACCTCTACATACCAATGCAATACAACACAATACAATACATTACAATACAATACAATACAATATGCTATTGCCCCTGGGACTACAGCAGCATACTGTTCTGCTACCCTGACCATTGTGACACATGTGATGTGATGGTACCTGCTCCTGTCAAACAGTTACACAGGGTGACTCATATGGCATATTACCTATCTGACTAACATTCAGCAGGGGTATGTGTGACATGTACTCATTGGGAGTCTTGCTTCTTAATGCTGTGTGGTTTATTGCAGGGTATGTCTTATCTGTGGGTAGGAACCTGTACCTCTGCCATGTGCTCTCTACTGCAGTGTCACGGACAACACACAGCAGTCATTTAGGTTGTGAATGGTGTGAGGTGTTACTATGGTTGTTGGACATCTGTCATGGGTGTGACTTAAGTATGTAAATCCATGAGTGGTAACCTCTATGTGGGTAGTATGTGTGTACTCTGTGGTGTTGTCAGTCACTGTGCATTGATAATGTGTTTGAGTGCATTGTCACAGTGTTGTACATGTCACTGTGTCCTTCTCCATATCTGTAGCTGCCATGTGAGGTACATACCATGGCAGCCATTGTGTGGTGTGGAGGGGTACACTAACCTACATGTCCATAGCTGAGACACCATGTCTGCTGACACATACCATGTACAGGTATTCCAGGAATAGTGTGCCACTGTGATTATCATTGGGGGGACTATTGTACACATTTATGACCCTGTTCTCCCTTGACACATGCAATGGTTGGCAGCCAATCACATATCTGGTGGTTACTGGTGTAGTGATTTGAAATGGGGTATGGTACTCCAGTTTGGACACTGGTGTTCACTCCATGCAATTGTCAACAGGCACCTGTTGCAATACATCTGCACACATGTGCCTCACTGAGAATATATATACATCTCTCTCTCTCTCTCTCTCTCTATATATATATATATATATATATATATATGTATATATATATATATATATCTATATGTATATATATATATATATATATATATATATATATATATATATATATGTATTCATATACAAATATATATATATATTGATGTACATATATTGCTATAGATATGGAGAGAGGGGGGTGTGACAGAGAGGGGGTGAGAGTGACAAAGGGGGTGGGACAGGGGGAGTGTGAGATCGTCATATACAGTCATATCTGTAGATAGTCAAATCTGTCTGTCTATGAATATGTATCTACATATATCTATATCTGTATGTGTGTATTACATATATATGTTTCTACATATTCTATCTATCTACATCTGTCTATGTATTCCTACATCCCTCTCTATGTATGTATACATATATGCATATTATATATATGTATATATATATATATATATATATATATATATATATATATATACACATACATACATACATATATTGACATACTTACGTATCCATGATAGATAGGTATATCAACATGTTTGTTTTCAAAACTGTATACACACACTAACATACTGCTAAACATACATAACTGTGAAACTTACTTTGTACATTGCACTACAACCTACATTCAACCTACATTGATATATGCAGATAGATGCCCTCACATACATATGTATGTACAGCCTTCACTGATAGTTGCTGTATGTCCCCTGCCTATGCACATCTTCATATACATATAGATACAGACCAATGACACATATGGAGGGTTCACAGTATGTAGACTTTTAAAGTATTACTTTACATTACCTGTGTTTGTTACAGCTGCTTGCGTTGCCGTTTGGTTTGGTGTCCTGCTGCTCCAGTTGTCAGTTGTCAGCTTTCGAGTGGGTTTTGATGACTGGTTTTGTTTGTGTATGTTTCTCTCTCTCTCTCTCTCTCTCTCTCTCTCTCTCTCTCTCTCCCTACCTCCACAGGGTGCAATGAAAGTATTGCATGTGTGGACTGGGAGTACAGCATGCTTTTGTAGGTATCTGCATATGTCCATGTGATGGCCTCTGCACCAATTGTTAGCCAGCATTTGCTAATTGCATGCAGCCAGTTGTGTACTGATTGCAGTTCTCACTGTGATTCCAGGACAGTGCTATAAAAAGGTATGTGAGATAGGCATTGCCCTTTCAGAGTTTAAGGGCAGGGACCATGCTGGTATGCTGTGGACACTGTTCTGTGAGTGTAAAGGTTAGTATCTCGCTCATATTTCTGGCTGTGTTGTAGATTAACATTTCTCCATTCATTTCTCCAGTTTCCTGTGCTAAGTGTGTATGTACACTGACACCTAAGACTACTACTACTGTTAATGTGGGTGTGTGTGCTTTCCTGTGGGACATGTGGTGTAACTGGTATATAGCAGTGGCTCTTGCACTTTGTTGCTATGGCTTCAATATTTGCCCTTTACATTCACTACTTGTATTCCTGCTAGGTGTCTTGACTGTAGTGTGTTGCTGTGGCTTTCCTAATTTCCATGTACATTCACACATTGGAATGCTTGCTATATCTGCTAGGGTGTTACTGCATGCAGTGTGGTCTGGCCATGGTGTGGGCCTTGACATCTATTAGGGTATTTGAGTATGCTGCTGAGCAGGCCCCAGAGACTCTCAGGTGCATCTTTTATCTGCCTCATGGAATGGTACATATCAGTGGGGTACACCCATTAAATTGTCTGGTATTCTGCAGTTGTGACTGTGGCATAGCATGAGCATATGTATTACTACACTATTTCTGCCGTGCAAGTGGTGCATACTTTCAGTACTTCATAGTTACCATTGCATGTGTTGTAATACCTTTCTGCCTACTGTTTGTACATTTCACAGGGAGTCTGTGGGGCATCCCTGTAACTCAGTCACTGTTGCTATGTCTAGGCTCTTAACTATTCAAATATGGCAGTGTCAGACCTCTCAAGTGTACAGATATTTGCAGGTTGTCCACATATTTGCCTCATATTTTGGTCAATATCTCATAAACAGCTTTTTTCTGGCAAATCACTGTGGGCTCAAGTCAGACTATAGTAACAAACATTTCAGTTTCAGACTTCATACCCTTCCAAACATCCAACAAAATGCAAAACCTGTTACTCTCTCAACTGTCTAAGTTTGTTGTTGCATTATTTGGAATGTGTCCCTGTTTTTGGCCTTTTGCTCCACATTTTTTATTACTTAGTCCGGATGTATTCCTGTAAGAGGTTGTGGGCTATGGGCAGTGATTATCCTGCTGTGAGTATGTGTGTGGCTTGCAAGGTGCTACAGTGACATTATTACCTACTAGCTACCAACTAGCATGGCTGTTTCTGTTCACACACTACTATTCTAGAAATCCACTACATTTGACAGTAAATATACATGACATGCTTTGTGTACTACACATCCCATATTCCCTTTACATTCATTCCTACTATTACATGATATATTTATTGTAGCACAATGTTCTTATATAACAGTCATGGCTTAGTGGTAAGTCATGCAGACCTTTGTTTCCAAGGTCCTGGGTTCGGGACTGACAGTGGGATTTTATTTTGCTTTTGAGCAGACTACATGACTTGTCATTCAGAGTGACTAAGGCACTTTTAAGCAGTTGTAACCGGGTTAGCGATGGTTTGCGCAGAGCTCACACATGCACACTGGCGTTCAGCTCCGCGCATACCCGCTTACAACTGCTTAAAAGTACTTACTCTTGCGCATACCCACACTATTTTCTTTGAAAGAAATGAAAATGGGGAGACAGGAAAGTGGTGAAAAAGGGGTCACAATGAGGGTAAGACAGTAGGGAAACAAGCTCGGGTTTTGCAGGAGGGATGTAGGTAAGGCCCATAGCTGCCCATTTCTTCATCAGCAACAGCTGTGCATATGTTTGTAATTTGGTGTGACATTTGAAACCTTCCACCCCTGAGAGAGGTGTGAGGACAACAATAATACTTGTTGTACAGCCAGTTGTAATTGACAGTTTCCATGTCCAGCAGACGTGTGCGAAATGGGCAGCTATGTATGGGGTGTAATTTTTTTGTGGGTACAGAGTGCCCTTTTTTTTTTTTTCAGGTGAGAGTGGTATGTCAGGTACAGGAAGTCTGTATAGCTGGGGAGGTAGGTTGGGTAGGTTAACAGGCAAGACAAACAAGATGCATACAGGGGCGGTGTATGACACATGTGGGGGTTACACTATTGACAGGGATGGATGTTTGGATGTCTAGAGCCCATGAGCCCATAGATGGCAACAGTGGAACTGATATCCCCACCCATGGGCAGTTGCCACTGTGCCTTCACGGCCCAGGACGGGACTGTGCTGGGGGCTGTGTAGGCTGGGCAGCAGGCACGCCCGTTAGTTGTGCCACCTGTGCCTCAAGCTGGCGTAGGGGCCCAAGAACAGCTTCCCAGATCTCCCTATGCACCACAGTCCGGACACTACGGAGGGTGAGTGGTTGTTCTCCTCTGGCCACACTTGCAGAGGGGGGACGAGCCCCATCCCCTGCAGCGCTTCCACCTGCAGGTGGCACAGGGCCACCGGAGGAGGGTCCGGCCTGGCCACTACTGCCAGGTGCACTCGCCAGCTGAGGAGGGAGAGGTGGGTCCGCTTGAACCTGCCTTCCCTGTCGTCCTATGTTTTGCATTATGTCATGACAGTTTGGGTTAGTAATGTACGATGCCATTCACAATTAGTTGTAACAGCATGCATTAGTATTCCCATTAACCAAACACCCAGATATTCAAACCATTGAACAACAAGCATAACACATGCATATTTTGAACAGCAATACACAGTCCAACAACATGCAGGGTTGATTGATGGCAACAGGCCATCAGGTTTGGATGTATGAACAGGGCAGATGCATCAACGTACATGCAAATATGTATGAACCAACAGGACAAATGTCCAGGGGTGTTAATTATGATTGCACATACCAATTTCACGTGGAATGGATTATATGTGGTTATAGGGTAGGGTGAAGAAAATGTAATTAACAACTTCAAATACCAATACATATGCTGTACTTTTCTAATAGCTACAGATATATACACACTACAGTTCTGCCTACAGTTTCCTATGTGATAACTACTTCAAGTTGGTGATAGGAATGTTACTGCTACATCAATATACATTTTCATTTTTATTCATACACATTCATATCTGGCTCTGTTCAGCTACATCATCCTGCTACATTTGCTTTATATAGCTATAGACAACTGTGGATGTTTGGTATTTCAGACAACCATACTATCTGCATATTGCAGACTGAGAGCAACATATCCAGATTTTGGGATACACATTCCAGCTGCAGTAACATTTTCAAGACATTTTACTGTTTGGTTCTGCTTGTTACATTCATTTCATTCTGTACTGACTGCAGTATATTTAATTCAGGAGTTATTACTACTTTATTGGTGGATTCATAACTCTTTCTCACACTCTCTCACTTGTTTTATTTTTACAATTCAGGATGGTACTTAATTCTAGACTTTATTGACATATTTTACCTGTAGTTATAACAATACTTTCCAACAGTCTCACTTCTGTCATGTTTCTGTATTTCAACAGGGATATATTTCATAGGTTCATAGGTTTGTACTAGGCTATCTGCCCTAAGGCATTTATAAGCCTAGCCAGAGTGTATGTGGCTTACATCACCCCTTAGGATGAGAATACTATGCCCTTTTAGGGTTTAGTTTACTATGCCTCTGTCTAGTAGTGACACAGAGATGACCCCCGGGGTAAACCTACGATCTCCCATCCACTCGTCGAGATTTCTCTTGAATAGAGTCAGTGAGGGGCTCTGCCTAACATGGACTGGGATTTTGTTCCAGAGTGTAGGGACCCTCTGGGTTATGAATCTGTCCCTCCAGCACGTCCTATTTATTTCTGTGTTGAGGTTTAAGTCACTTGTTCTCATGGCTCTGATGGATTTGGATTTTCTGAGGTGGAGCATGTCCATTAATTCAGGATTGGACATGGCCTTGTACGTCAGGCACAGATCACCTCTGAGTAGGCGGTATGCGACTGAATAGAGCTGGAGTTTTTTCAGTCGGGCAGCATATGACATATTCCAAGTTCATTTCTTATATCCAACTTCAGAAATGCACCAGCAAAGGCAAAAAGGCAATAATAATAACTCCTCTTCAGTAAAACCAGTACTGCTTTATTCAGACCACACAAGCGCTTTCACTACTGCTTCTTCAGGTGTATGAAAAAGATCACATTATCACCTGCTTAAATACTCAACTAAAACACATGACCAATCATCTTAAAGATAAAGCAACTTTTAAACTTCATAAAAAGTAATAAATAAAAACTCAGTTCATTTACTACAATGAATCCATACAATATCATAAAATATGAAAAAATACATATATATAAATGCATAACATTTACATACATAAATAAATGCATAAAAATATAAAAAAATATATATATATATATATATATATACTTGTTAAATACACTTTACCTACGTAACCTCCTTTTCTTTAGGGTTGGTTTCATTGGCATGTTTTCATTCAGGCCATGACCACAAGTAGCCCTTAACATAATGATCCACCTTGCCTCCAACTCTTCTGTTCTCTCTCTAACATCACTATATCTGTCACTCTCTAAAACTTTAGAGATGACCATGAATCCAAAATTATGATTTGTGCCTTTATCCAAAACATGTTTGGACAAAGCATTAATCCTTGACCCTTTGCTAGTATGGTACATATGCTCCCTTATCCTCTCTCTCAACATCCTATCAGTCTTACCCACATAAAAACTGTGGCAAAGTGAGCCCATAGCAAGATATATCACGTGTTTGGTATAGCATGTGGCATTAACCCTGATGTCATATACTCTCTTGGTGTCTGGATGTTGAAAGATGACGCCTTCTTTGACATATCTACACTGATTACAGCTACCACATGACACTGTTCCATGTATAGTTTCCCTGGTCAAATCATATTTAGATACAGTCTCCTCTTCAAGTTTTTCTTATTCGTAAAGTGAATTGTGGTACTTCACCTACTATATCCTTTACAAGTGGATCTATCATAAGTATATTCCAATGATCATTAAATATATTGGTATATTTCTTAACATCCCTAGTATAAGGTATACACATATCCAATCTTGTGTTATTCTTAAGTACATTCCTAGTCACTGGTTCTCTATGAGAAAAGTAGGGTTTAGCCCTACTATTTCTCAATCGCTTAACCTCATACTTACATCCTTCTATCATTTTTTCTTCATAGCCTCTTTGCCTCAACTCATCACTGGTAGTATAGACTTGCTGCTCAAAATCTCTCTCTTTAACATTCAATCTGGAGGCTCTAAAAAATTGATTCTGTGTCACATTAGTGAAAACATACCTGGGATGCATGCTATCCCTACTGAATAAGCCACTGACGTAACATTCCTTCCTATGTAACTTAGTGGAAATTACACCTCCTGCATCCTTCTCTATAAACACGTCCAAAAAACTAATACTTGATTTGGAGTAATCTAGTGTGAAGTTCAAAAACATAGTAGTATTATTTATATAGTCAACAAAAGCTTTCAATTCAAATTCAGTGCCTCCCCACAAAATAAAAAGATCATCTACAAACCTTCTGTACAGAATGATCAATTCCTTATATGGGCTGTTGAACACATATTCTAACTCCCAGGCTAACATTACTCCATTAGCAAAGCTGTTTGAACAGGAACTGCCCATAGCTACACCATTACTAGCTTTTGTTGACTATATAAATAATACTACTATGTTTTTGAACTTCACACTAGATTACTCCAAATCAAGTATTAGTTTTTTGGACGTGTTTATAGAGAAGGATGCAGGAGGTGTAATTTCCACTAAGTTACATAGGAAGGAATGTTACGTCAGTAGCTTACTCAGTAGGGATAGCATGCATCCCAGGTATGTTTTCACTAATGTGACACAGAATCAATTTTTTAGAGCCTCCAGATTGAATGTTAAAGATAGAGATTTTGAGCAGCAAGTCTATACTACCAGTGATGAGTTGAGGCAAAGAGGCTATGAAGAAAAAATGATAGAAGGATGTAAGTATGAGGTTAAGTGACTGAGAAATAGTAGGGCTAAACCCTACTTTTCTCATAGAGAACCAGTGACTAGGAAAGTACTTAAGAATAACACAAGATTGGGTATGTGTATACCTTATACTAGGGATGTTAAGAAATATACCAATATATTTAATGATCATTGGAATATACTTATGACAGATCCACTTGTAAAGGATATAGTAGGTGAAGTACCACAATTCACTTTTAAGAATAAGAAAAACTTGAAGAGGAGACTGTGTGTATCTAAATATGATTTGACCAGGGAAACTATACATGGAACAGTGTCATGTGGTAGCTGCAATCAGTGTAGGTATGTCAAAGAAGGCGTCACCTTTCAACATCCAGACACCAAGAGAGTATATGACATCAGGGTTAATGCCACATGCCATACCAAACACGTGATATATCTTGCTATGTGCTCACTATGCCACAGTTTTTATGTGGGTAAGACTGATAGGATGTTGAGAGAGAGGATAAGGGAGCATATGTACCATACTAGCAAAGGGTCAAGGATTAATGCTTTGTCCAAACATGTTTTGGATAAAGGCAAAATCATAATTTTGATTCATCGTCATCTCTAAAGTTTTAGAGAGTGACAGATATAGTGATGTTAGAGAGAGAACAGAAGAGTTGGAGGCAAGGTGGATCATTATGTTAAGGGCTACTTGTGGTCATGGCCTGAATGAAAACATGCCAATGAAACCAACCCTAAAGAAAAGGAGGTTACGTAGGTAATTAAGTGTATATATATATATATATATATATATATATATATATATATATATATATATATATATATATATATTATATATATATATATATATATATTTATATATTTTTATGCATTTATTTATGTATGTAAATTTTATGCATTTATATATATGTATTTTTTCATATTTCATGATATTGTATGGATTCATTGTAGTAAATGAACTGAGTTTTCATTTATTACTTTTTATGAAGTTTAAAAGTTGCTTTATCTTTAAGATGATTGGTCATGTGTTTTAGTTGAGTATTTAAGCAGGTGATAATGTGATCTTTTTCATACACCTGAAGAAGCAGTAGTGAAAGCGCTTGTGTGGTCTGAATAAAGCAGTACTGGTTTTACTGAAGAGGAGTTATTATTATTGCCTTTTTGCCTTTGATGGTGCATTTTTGAAGTTGGAAATAAGAACTGAACTTGGAGTGTGTTGGACTTTCCATAGTCTGCCTCCTGGAGGTATTTTTCTAGGACTGTTTGCTTTCTACTTCGATCTGTGGAGGTAATTTATGCTCTTTGGGAATTTCTTTGTTCACTGACTGTTTGCTTGTCTTCCCTTGAGCATATAGACTATGGCTAATAATAATAAAGAGAATGAATTGGACTATGTACCTGTGACTAGCCCTCATGGGACACGAATGTCTGGGGGTTGTAGTAATAACTTGAATACTGAGTCATTTGTCAGTAGAGTTATTATAAGAAATAATCCCCTTATGCAAGGAGAGGCTGTTCTCCGTGAAGATGCTGTTGATGCTGACAATACTGTTAATTTTGACCTTCTAACATTAAGAACAGATTTACTAGATTTGGAGAGAGACTTATCCAAACTAGCTCGAACGCAGTATGAGAGATTCCATCGCGAGGTGTGTGTGAAAGAAAGTGCGATTCCTCGTGGACTGAGGGTATTAAAAATGCCAGCGCAAGTCGGCGTTAACAATATACTGTTGACTGGGTGGCAGAAATTGAATATTTCCACCAGCATTGGCTATCTTAAATTATTAATAGAAGCAGCTGAGAGGAGGAAAAAGGAACTTGTCAGTATCATAGAAATTAATATCACCAGCTGACAGTTAAGTATGATTGTGAAGTTTTTCGTAAATTGTTGAATGAAACCATTGAGCACATCTCTTCGTACAAAAGGAAGCTATTACAAATTAAAATGAACAAATTATGCAGAGATTGTCGTGACTTCCAGTCAGGTCACATCTTCTCGTGGCCACGCGATGTAACCACCAGTAGTATTGTACGACAAGCTAGAGGGGAGGGACAATGAGATGACGTCGTGAATCCACTTGGTGAGAGAGTTGGCTTTGCACAGAAAGGAGATGGTGACGCTATAGTAGAGAATAGAGGCCAGCAACTCGAAAAGACGCCAATCTGTTTGCCGAACACAGTGGATGACCATGGCAACATGGGTGCGAGAAGGAGAACCGTTGTTATGGTTGCTGAGGTCCATCAGGAACCGGGTAGAGATAACACCAATCTTTTACTGGATAGTAGTACTGATGTTTCGAATGGGGCAATTACACAGTCATCGAGGAAATCGAATGGGTCTTACTCGTACCATTTAAATTTTCCACTGCCAGTACGAGACAGCTCATCCACGAGAACAGGGATGAAGAAAGGGAATTTTCAGAACAGGGGAAGAAGTACCACGAGGTACAAAAGGAAGAGCGAAGACAATTTGGACAGTCAATGGCCTATAAAGAAGGCGTTCCAACAACAAGTAAGACACTAGTAACCAATTTATCCAGTCATAATTTAACTGAATTTGAGTACAATGTTTTAAATAAAGGGCTAACGTTCATTCCTTCTACAGATATGAACATTGTAGACTTGATTCTAGATGTTAAGATGTTCACAAGGAATATAATGTTAAAATGTATGTATAAACAGACTGATGATGTAAGTATTTGTAAGTTCGTGAAGCCTAGTTGCTATGTTCCTAAACTTTCACCAGTGATAAATGCCTTTGAACAAATTTGTTTAGCAGACATCTATAAGGTGTACAATGCTGCACAGTGTGATAAGAATGTTCATAATAAATGTAATCTTAGTAAGGAAGAGTATTCTGCTTTACATGATTTGGAGAAAAATACCAAATTGGTTATACGACCAGCAGATAAAGGGGGTCGGATTGTAGTATTGGACAGAGATGGTTATAATGAATTAATGTTTTAAATGCTATCAGATAAAAGTTTTTATCAATTAACCACCATACAGTGTGTGAAGGATATGGTACACTCTATTAATAGTGACATTAAATTGATGGGTGAATATGGTCTTTTAAGCAGTGAATTAGTGAAGTATTTTTTGATAGATAAATATGTTATACCCAGATACAGGGACTGCCCAAGCTACACAAAAGTATGATTAGGCCTCCTATGACTCCAATTGTCTCAGGGGGTGGGTGGTGCACGGAACTCATATCAATATAGTTGGATGCCAGGCTAAAACCTTTATTTGAGGAACATAGAACTGTATTAAGTGATACTGAACATTTTTTACATGATTTGTATGAATGTACAGATAGTAAGGTTAGATTGGATGAAGCATTATTGGTTACACTAGATGTAGTTTCTTTATTTACTGTCATTCCTAATTCTGTGGGTATTGAATTACTGAGAAAGTTATTATGTTCTAGTAGTCTATTTGGAGGAGAAGAAATAGCCTTGATACAAGATCTCATGAATATTGTATTAAATAACAATGTTTTTTGTTTGAAGGCGAAGTGTACCACCAGAAAAATGGTGTAGCTATGGGCAGTTCCTGTTCAAACAGCTATGCTAATGGAGTAATGTTAGCCTGGGAGTTAGAATATGTGTTCAACAGCCCATATAAGGAATTGATCATTCTGTACAGAAGGTTTGTGGATGATCTTTTTATTTTGTGGGGAGGCACTGAATTTGAATTGAAAGCTTTTGTTGACTATATAAATAATACTACTATGTTTTTGAACTTCACACTAGATTACTCCAAATCAAGTATTAGTTTTTTGGACGTGTTTATAGAGAAGGATGCAGGAGGTGTAATTTCCACTAAGTTACATAGGAAGGAATGTTACGTCAGTAGCTTACTCAGTAGGGATAGCATGCATCCCAGGTATGTTTTCACTAATGTGACACAGAATCAATTTTTTAGAGCCTCCAGATTGAATGTTAAAGAGAGAGATTTTGAGCAGCAAGTCTATACTACCAGTGATGAGATGAGGCAAAGAGGCTATGAAGAAAAAATGATAGAAGGATGTAAGTATGAGGTTAAGCGATTGAGAAATAGTAGGGCTAAACTCTACTTTTCTCATAGAGAACCAGTGACTAGGAAAGTACTTAAGAATAACACAAGATTGGGTATGTGTATACCCTATACTAGGGATGTTAAGAAATATACCAATATATTTAATGATCATTGGAATATACTTATGACAGATCCACTTGTAAAGGATAAAGTAGGTGAAGTACCACAATTCACTTTTAAGAATAAGAAAAACTTGAAGAGGAGACTGTGTGTATCTAAATATGATTTGACCAGGGAAACTATACATGGAACAGTGTCATGTGGTAGCTGCAATCAGTGTAGGTATGTCAAAGAAGGCGTCACCTTTCAACATCCAGACACCAAGAGAGTATATGACATCAGGGTTAATGCCACATGCCATACCAAACACGTGATATATCTTGCTATGTGCTCACTATGCCACAGTTTTTATGTGGGTAAGACTGATAGGATGTTGAGAGAGAGGATAAGGGAGCATATGTACCATACTAGCAAAGGGTCAAGGATTAATGCTTTGTCCAAACATGTTTTGGATAAAGGCACAAATCATAATTTTGGATTCATGGTCATCTCTAAAGTTTTAGAGAGTGACAGATATAGTGATGTTAGAGAGAGAACAGAAGAGTTGGAGGCAAGGTGGATCATTATGTTAAGGGCTACTTGTGGTCATGGCCTGAATGAAAACATGCCAATGAAACCAACCCTAAAGAAAAGGAGGTTACGTAGGTAAAGTGTATTTAACAAGTATATATATATATATATATATATAGATATATATATATATATATATATATATATATATATATTATTTTTTTTTATATATTTTTATACATTTATTTATGTATGTAAATTTTATGCATTTATATATATGTATTTTTTCATATTTTATGATATTGTATGGATTCATTGTAGTAAATGAACTGAGTTTTTATTTATTACTTTTTATGAAGTTTAAAAGTTGTTTTATCTTTAAGATGATTGGTCATGTGTTTTAGTTGAGTATTTAAGCAGGTGATAATGTGATCTTTTTCATACACCTGAAGAAGCTGTAGTGAAAGCGCTTGTGTGGTCTAAATAAAGCAGTACTGGTTTTACTGAAGAGGAGTTATTATTATTGCCTTTTTGCCTTTGCTGGTGCATTTTTGAAGTTGGAAATAAGAACTGAACTTGGAGTGTGTTGGACTTTCCATAGTCTGCCTCCTGGAGGTATTTTTCTAGGACTGTTTGCTTTCTACTTCGATCTGTGGAGGTAATTTATGCTCTTTGGGAATTTCTTTGTTCACTGAGCATATGACATATGTTTAAGACCCTTTATCCTCTTGGTGAGGAACTTTTCGGGTCTTTCCAACTGCTGCAGGTGTCGGGTGAGATACATCCCAAATGGGGCATTGTACTCAATCAGTGGCCTGATAAGAGAAGAGTACAGGGGCACAATGACCTCTCTTGATCTAGATGTGAAACCCTTCATGATAAGGTGGGCAATATAGAAGGTCTTCCTAACCACTTTGGCAATGTGAGTGTCAAATGAGAGGTTACTGTCAACCTGGGTCCCTAGGTCCCTGATTACCTCTTCCGTACTTAATGGATTACCGCCTATGTGGTAATTTGTCGGTACCTTGTTTTTCCCAAAGGGTATGACTATACATTTTTTGGCGTTCAGCTTAAGGCCATGGCTCTGGCACCAATTATCCATTTCTATGAGGCCTCTCTGAAGGATGTTTGTGTCCACTGGAATATCAATTATGGCGCCCAGTTTGCAGTCATCTGTGAACTTTGTCAGCCACAATCCTCCTATGTTTGCCTGTACCTCGGAAAAATAAATGCCGAACAGAAGGGGTCCCAGGACTGAGCCCTGTGGGACACCGCTTGTGACTGGCTTAGAGTCTGACATAGCTCCAGCAACTCTGACCCTGTGGGTTCTGTCCTTGAGCCAGTTTGCAACCCATCTTGTGACATATGGGTTTACATTTAAGCTGGTGAGTTTGTCTATGATGCCCGAGTGGGGTATTGTGTCAAAAGCTTTTGCAAGGTAAAGGTAGGCTGTGTGAACTGCCTTACCCTCATCAATGGCCTTAGTGACTGTTTCAAAAAAGTCGACCAAGTTCAAAAGGCAGGATCTGCCCTTGACAAAGCCAAATTGAGTAGGATCCAATGTCTGTAGGTCTCCAATGTCTCTGTTTATGCGTTCCATAATGATCCTCTCCAAAGCTTTGCAGTCCAGGCTCATCAAGCTTATGGGGCGGTAATTTCCAGGGTCCGTAGAAGCACTGCCTTTGTGAAGTGGGACCACTGTTGCCGTACGCCACTCTTTGGGTATGTATCCTGTAGTAAGGCTAAGATTAAACAGCAGCCTTATGTGTGGGTTTAGTTCCTCTTGGAGTTCATGTAGCACACAGCCCGGGACACCATCCGGTCCCATTGATGCTGTGTTTTTAGCTTTAGAGAGGGCGGCTCTCACCTGGGCATCTGAGATGTTAGGGAGGCTACACTCTGCTGGGATAGTTATTTCTCCTTTTGGGGGGGAGGGGGAGGAGAAATTTGCACTGAACCTGCCTTCCAGAATGTTGGCAATGTCAGTGGGTTCAGTGTATTTTGTGTCATTCTGGACTAACTCTGAGCATATCTGGGAGTTTCCACCCAGGTTTCTAACATAGCTAAAGAAGGCCTTGTGATTGTCTTTTGTGTCTTTTGCGATTTTTCTCACAAAGTTGGCCTTGGATGATTTTATGAGTGATCGTAGTTTTTTGCTAGTACTGATCAGAGACGCCTTCCCTTTTAGGGATTTTGCTCTGTCATGTAGTAGCTTCCTCCTCCTGTTGTAAAGTTTGTTTATGGCTGGGGTCCACCAGACCAGGCGCCTGCCTTTGGGGAATGGATCTTGGTTTTATTTGGGATTGCATGATCCATGCATTCTTGAAGGTGCCCATAGAAGGCATTTGCAAAGGATTCAGCAGTGTGGGTTGTGGTTTCCACTGGCCCAGGGGCCTTGAAGGATACATCTTCAGTCTTAAGAAGTGTGAAGTTTGCTTTTGAGAAGTTCTTCACTGTGGTCTTTTGTGCAGGGGGTGAGGGCGGGATGTGGATTTCCAGTGAGATTAATTTATGGTCTGATCTTACCAAAGAGGGTTATACTTCTGGTGTGGAGCATTTTGTCCCCATGTTTGTGATGATCAGGTCTAGTATATTGTCTCCTCTTGTGGGAATGGTGACTAGTTGTTCCATTGCATTTGAGTTTATGAATTCTAGGAACCTTTGGGCTAGGGTGTTGGGGCTTGAGTAATGTTCCCAGTCTATGTTTGGGTAGTTGAAGTCTCCCAAAATGATGGTATTTGGAGAGACATTCATACTCTCCAGTGTCTTCAGGAAGGCTGTGTGGGGTTCCTGAGTTTGAGAGGGTGGTCTGTAGCATGCTACAAACTGTAAGGCAGTTTTGTCTATGGTTAGTTGCACCTGGATAGTCTCCGATGCTTCGTGCATTGCCACTAACCTGGAGGTGTGGGTATCTTTGATGAAAATGGATACTCCCCCTCCTTTTGTGATTCAGTTTTGGGGCCGGAAAGCATGATATGAGGTAAAACCTGATAGTGCTGGGGTGCTCTCAGGAGCCTTGAACCAGGTTTCAGTCACTGCACAGACATCGATGTTCTCCATACTGAGGAAGGCTTCGAGGGCGTGCATCTTGAGGTTCAGACTTCTGGCATTGAGCAGTATTACCCTTAGTTTTTTTCCACTTGTGTTTTCTAGGGAGGTAGGTTTGTCATTTGAGCCTTGCCTAAAAAAGGCACTATGGGGGTGTCAAGAGCCTTAGCCAATATCCGGAAGCCCAGGGGTGACAGGTGCAAGCCATCCCTTGTGAAGCAGCGTGGCTTGTCAAGCATGTCATCCCAAGCAGACAGACATTGGATCCCCTTAGAATGACACCAGTAATTAAGCCAATTGTTAAAACTGATCATTTTGTCTTTGTACTGTGGCATCATTCTTGGTGAGGGTAAGATGCTGCTCAGGGTCAGGGTCATACCGGCCTGGGCTACATAATCAGAGAGCTCCTCTATGTCTCTTTTCATGTAGTCCAGGGAGGTACGTCTCAGGTCGTTCACACCAGCATGTACAATGACTGAGTCATATTTGTACTTGCTGTGGAGTGACCAGAGTGCTTGTGTTATGTGGTGGATTCTAGCTCCCAAAAGGCAGCTTACTGTGACCTTTTCTTTGTTCAGTCTGGTGAGCGGGACGTCAGTGTGTCTGACTATGGAGTCACCTATTACAAGTGTGTCTGGCATGTTGTTTGGCCTTAAGGGCTGTGACTGTTTAGCACACTGACTTTGTGAACTATGTGTTGCATGTGCTATGTCTTGAGGTGGTGGTTGCTTGGGTGTCTGCTTTGGAGGCCTCTGTTGTTTTGGTAGATTTTTAATCAGCGCCTCCGAGTATGTTTTTGTGTGTTTATGTGTTTGATTTGTTGTTGTGATAGTTCTATGTGAGACTGGGTTTGTGGTGTGCGTGGTTACCTTCTCCTCCTGACTGGTCTTGCCAGTACTGAATTGAGAGAACTCAGCCTCCAGTTTGGCTATATAGTTGCATCTCTCGCATATATTTGTATTTGTTGGGAGGAGGAGAGGGTTGTCTGTGTACATGAGGCAATTGTAACATTGCCTCAAAATTCCCAGATTCACCAGCTGAACAGGAGAGGATGCCAGCAACTGACCCTTCGACATGCTAGAAATAGTGAAAAAGATTGCTGTGTAACTGAGTCAGAAAGGACCTATAGGGAGATGTGTACTCAACAGAATTTAGGTGAATGAAGTACTTTCTTTAGTTTAAGAGTGCTTTACCTGTATAAAAATGCTTTAGGAGCAAGTGCTGAGCTTTTCAGATAGAGTATAGGCTGTTTAGATTGCAAGTAGAACAGTTCTAAGGGAAAAATAGAAGAGCAGACTTGGCGGAGCCAGAAAAAGTTTAACCTTGTTTAACCAAGTTTAACCTTGTTTAACCGGCGCTGCGCTATGCGCACGACCGCGCAAAGCCATGCAAACGCAGATTTTAAGCAGTGAACTACAAAAGAGCTAGGAATGGTCCCAAACAACCAATTACTACAGCTTCTTGTGCTGAGGTCACTTCCCCCAAGGACAGGTAGGCTGCTCAAGGCTCCCCACTCACACTGGTGAGCAAAGAAACTTCCTTCTATCCAAGTAAGGTAATGGACAACACAGGAACTACACCACAGCCCAGAATACAGCAATGCCTGTATACTGGTCTAAACTAGTCGAGAAAGGCGGGAAAACAAGGATTATTTTTTTGTTTTTTTTTGTAGAAATACACAGAAAATGCAGAGACAGTGATAAATTAGTTACACAGGCTAGCACACTTTAGTGGGCAACCTCCACAGTTAAATTAAACAAACAAACAAGCAAACTTTCGATTAAATTTGACTAAATGTAACTTTAAGTGCAGATTTAAAAATAAATGCAGTAATCAGAAAAAAAACAGTTCAGACTAGTTTAAAGTAAGCAACAGAAGCTATTTCCAGTGAAAAAAAAGCAAATATACTTAAATCCAGAAGGTAGTCGCTTTTTCGAGTTCCTTGCTGCTAGGACCACTCTGTAAACCCATGTGGAGCTTGTCTGAGCAGTATAGCCAGAAAAAAATGCCCAGAGGCAGATTTTAGGCAGTGAACTACAAAAGAGCTAGGAATGGTCCCAAACAACCAATTACTACAGCTTCTTGTGCTGAGGTCACTTCCCCCAAGGACAGGTAGGCTGCTCAAGGCTCCCCACTCCCACTGGTGAGCAAAGAAACTTCCTTCTATCCAAGTAAGGTGATGGACAACACAGGAACTACACCACAGCCCAGAATACAGCAATGACTGTATACTGGTCTAAACTAGTCGAGAAAGGTGGGAAAATAAGGATTTTTTTTTTTGTTTTTTTTTTGTTTTTTTTGTAGAAATACACAGAAAATGCAGAGACAGTGATAAATTAGTTACACAGGCTAGAACACTTTAGTGGGCAGCCTCCACAGTTAAATTAAACAAACAAACAAGCAAACTTTCAATTAAATTCGACTAAATGTAAATTAAGTGCAGATTTAAAAATAAATGCAGTAATCAGAAAAAAAAAAACAATTCAGGCTAGTTTAAAGTAAGCAACAGAAGCTATTTCCAGTGAAAAAAAGCAAATATACTTAAATCCAGAAGGTAGTTGCTTTTTCGAGTTCCTTGCTGCTAGGACCACTCTGTAAACCCACGTGGAGCTTGTTTGAGCAGTATAGCATACATTTCACACATGTGTTTTACTCAGCTTCTGCAGCTGTACTTTTCAGCCTACTGCAGGTTATGTACTATTATATTACAGGTGGGACATCTTTATTTCAGACTTTATTTCAGACTTGTTTCATTTTTCTGTTTGGATTACAGACTGCATCACACTTTTGTAATCAAGCAATACTAGCAAACCCTCTTACACTGTTACTTGCACATTTTATTAATTAGTGACTACACTGCACTCTTTTGCTAACTGTCATACTTATATATTTATTTACAGTTTCAGGGAGAGGATTACTGACCTGCCTGGTGGTGCAACCGTGCCAGCCTATTGCCATAGGCTCTAAGGTTCACAGAACGGACACCTGCAGCTGTAATATAAATAAAGTAATATTGGAATATACATCTCCATAATATCAGCTAGGTTAATTTCTTACATAAATAATTAGATGTAACTTAGTAGTGGGGCGTTGGGCATTTGCTGGGCCTCCTGGATCCAACGGTTCCGTCGGTCCTGATTCAGTCTCTTCAGGTCAGCATGGTGGTGATGGACCTGCTCACCAGTCCTTGGTATCCCTGTGGCACTGGTGAGATCATGAGCCAACCGGTCCCATGCCTCAGCCCTATATGCTCCCCACAGGACTTGGCCCTGTATGAGTTGGGCCTCATGATTGTGGACAAGGAGCCAAACCATATATTTGGACTCCTCAATGCCCCACCTCTGTGCTCGAAAGCAACTAACCTCACCTACACCTGACATTCTGGCTGTTTGGTTCTACAATCGGTTATGCTGTGTATTCCCGCCTATGGGGCTTATATATGACGTTTTTCCCGCACTTATCTGTGATTGGCCATTTTGGAATTGTATCAGCTTCACAAAACCTGCTTTGTCATTCTCCTCTTTCTATTCATTCCTATATATATGCTATTACTGCATTTCTAAGTACAACTGTCATGGCTTAGTGGTTCAGTACCTTGACTATGGTGCATGGTATCCTGGGTTCAAACCTGGGCACTGCTTTTTATATGTTATGACTGTCTACACAGGCTAGGAGGTGTGTCTGTGTAAAGGCAGTTTTGTTACAGCTTGCTCAACGTTGCCCGTTGGTTAGCTTGTTGGCGCGCTGCACAGCTCCGCGCAAATGGGTCACTCTGATTTAGGCGTCATTTGGCTGTCAGCACACATATTACCCTCAACTCAGCCATTGGCACACAATTTCAGCATGTTAAACCACTGCTCACCTACGGGCACTCATTTTACACCTGTTAAACCACTGCTCACCTATGGGCAGATGCACTCAACTTGTTAAACTGTAGCTCAGCTATAGGCACATCTGACATTTTTTATTATTTTATCTCACATTTCTTCAAAATATATGGCCCATTTCATTACATTTTACATAAAATATAATTTTATATGTGTACATATATGTCAGGGACTTGTTTTGTGCTTATTTCACTAAAAATAAAAGTTGATGTTGGGGGGGCTCGAACCATGACTGCCTGCTCTTCAGCTGACATCTCTACCACTACACTATTGCTTCTTGGCTTACTTTGCATATTTAGTTCTTATATGCTTTTCCACTGACTGCTAACTGTGGCTAAGCTACGGGCATGCCCGTGCAAACGAGCGCACTCACGGGCAAACATCTTTACAATTTAAAAAAAATGTATAAGATGTTCATGTGTACATTTTATGTTCGTAGTCTGTGGGGGCATGTGTTGTGTTGTATTTATTCACATTTACACGGGCTCTGTCGGGACTTTTACTCTTCTGGGGGCGTGTCCGTTTGCAGAGCTCGGCCTACAGACACGCCCCCTACTGTCTTCCACGGACCGTGTAACCCTTAGGTGTGATTCAGCCTGCCCTCATGCATATGCATGACATGCTGACATCACACCGTTTAACTGCAGCCTCCGTGTAAGCCTTGTAACTGTTACACGTAGGCTTCGTGAATCCTGCCCTATGTCTTCACCTGGTTTTAGTTGAGAAGGATAACAAATTGATTTACAATATGTCTTCTGGTTTTAGTTGCTTATGGAAAGCACAACATTGCTGGGGTAGTTTTCCCTAACTGCTGGAGAGATGAGATGAGCAGTAGATTAACTGTCCTAAGTGGGTACAGTACTATGATTGGTTGGCTTAGCAGAGTTACTTAAGTTAGGTGAAGTGTTCTAATGAGACATTAGCCAGGGGGGATACAGGAGCACAGTCAATTATTCAAAAAGTGAGTTTTAAGAAGTTTCTTGAACTGTGATGGGGATTTGTTGTCAGTTACGTGGGCAGGAAGGGAGTTCTAGGTTTTTGCTATACAGTGGCTGTAGACAGACTTACCAGCTTCATTGTTATATTTTGTTAGTTTGAGGAGGTTTTGTGTGCTAGACCTCAAGGGCCTGGTGGTTGTATAGGGTTGCAAAAGATTTTGTAGAGCTGGGGTGTTTTCAGAATTATGTTTTATTTTGTGGGCTAGTGATAGTTGATTAAGTTGAAGTAGTAGTGGTAGTTCTAGTTCTTTTTTTAGGCATTCACAGTGATGTGTTTTGATGAGAGAGGTTATAGCGAATCTGGTTATCTTATTATAACAACTATCAAGTTTGTTTAGGTCGGATTTGCGGAGATTTGTAAGCACGGGTGAGGCATAAAGTAGGGTGTATAGTACGTGAGGCCTTGCTAATGTAGTTTTGGAGTGGTCAGTGAGGAATTTTTTATTGCGATACAGTAGGCCAAGTTTTTTATGTACTTTTTTTAAGGTTATACAAATATGTAGGTCAAATCTAAGGTGATTATCTATTTCAACCCCTAAGAGTTTGGTATGATTTGTGGGGGTGATTGTGGTCTTGTTAAAGGAGGAGATGAAGAAAGAATCAGTGGGAGGTGTGGCTCTATGGGAGCTAAAGAGTACTATCTTTGCTTTACTTGGGTTCAGAATGAGCCTTTGATTTGTAATCCAAGTTTCTGCTAGGAAAAAGCATTCTTGTGTTAGGGAGTGAAGGATGCCCATTGATTTGGCTGCACATATTATGGTGGTATCATCTGCATATTGCACTATTGAGGCTTTAGTAATACTGTTTGGGAGCTAATTGGTGAAGAGGATAAAAAGAAGTGGACCCAGGATGGAGCCTTGGGGTACTCCTAGGGAGACTGGTAGGGATAGGGATAGTTGGTTTTGCCACATAACAGCTTGTTTCCTTTCCTCTAGGTAGGTTTTGAACCAGGAGATGGCAGGGGTTGTAAGGTTTAGAGTTGCTAGTGAAAGAAGGAGTTTATTGTGGTTAACCATATCGAATGCTTTGGGCAAGTCAAAGAAGGTGGCAGATACAAAGAGTCCATTGTTTCTGTGAGTATTGACAATGCTGGTGAATTCTGTTAGTGCAGTGGTGGTGCTATGGTAGGGTCTAAAGCCATGTTGTTGTGTTGCTATTAGATTATTTTCTAGGAGATATTTCATTAGTTGCTTGTGTATTACCCTCTCTAAAATTTTAGATAAAGGGGGTAGTATGGCTATAGGGCAGTAGTTATTGAGTTCCAGGGAGGTTCCCCCTTTATGTAGAGGGATGATATGTGATATTTTCCATAGCTTGGGTACTATACACTCAGAGATGGATCTGTTAATTAGGATGGAAACAGGATATGATATGGCTTCTGCGGCCAGGTGGAGGTATTCAATGCATAATTTATCTGTGGCTAGAGACGTTAGTTTGAGCTTGTGGAGTAGTTTTTCAATGGATTTGGTTGATTCTGGCTGGAAGCTGAACTTGGGGCAATTGTTAGTTGGGGGTGGGGGGTGGATTTGCAGGGGTGGGGATGTTGTCATAGGGTTGGTTGTTTGCAAGGGTCTGGATGGTTTCTGTAAAGTATTTATTAAATTGAGTGGAGATGTCTTCTTGGTTGTTATCTATTTTTGGGGTTGGGGTACTTGTTTTACCTGGTTGTAGAATAGAGTTAATTGCTGCCGAAAAGTTTTGTGGGTTGTTCCTGTGCTTATCCTGTAACTTTTGGTAGTAAGATGTTTTGTCTGTTTTTGTGAGTTTTTTGTCTTTGTTACATAGTTCAATGTATAGTTGTTTGTTAAATTGGGATTTACTGTTGAGGTAGTTGGTCCAGACCTCGTTTCTCTTTTTTTTTTAGGAGGGATTTTGCATCTGGGGTTAACCAGGGGGCATGTTTAGTTTTATTTCTTGTTGTTCTGGAGGGTGCATGATAGTTAAGGGTGTTTAACAAGGCAGTACTGAAATATAGTACAGCTTCATCAAGAGGTAGTTTTTTTTTTTTGGGGGGGTGCAGTTGCACATTTTTAGTTTGTTTATAAAGTTGGAGTGGTTAAAGTGTTTTTTGTTTCTAATTAGGTGCGTAGATATTTGGGTCAGTTGTTGCGATTTTGATCGAAGTAAGAATGTGGCTTGGTGGTCACTCAGGGTATCTGGTAGACACCCTGCTAGGGATGTCAGTGATGGGTGGGATACAAGTATCTAATCTAGAGTAGATTGGTGTTTGGTTCTCTTGTCTGTTCTTGTGGAGGAAGTAATGAGTTGGGTTAGGCCATGTAGGTTAATATGGGAGATTGAGTTACGACTGGAACAGTTTTGCTAGTCAGTATCAAGGTCTCCTAATACTATGCTTTCCTGGGGGAGGGAGTTAGATATCCATTCCTGAAGTTTTTCTGTAATGGAGATATTGTTGCCTGGAGTTATGTAGCATCCTATGATGCTGATATGTTTACTGTCATTAAGTTTTAGTTTTGTTAGAGTGAGTTCAACTTTATTGAGGTCTGGGGTTGTTATGTCTACTTTCTCAAGGATGAGGTGAGATTTATACACTATATCAACCCCCCTTTTTTACCTATTCTGTCACTATGAATTATATTGCAACCTGGTGGAGTGATTTCATTGTTGTGGTTGCCTGGTTTAAGCCAAGTCTCTGTTAGTGTAACTATCTCAGGTTGATAAAAGGAGAGTAGTGTATGAAGGTCATGGACTTTGTTTAGTATACTTCTGACATTTAAAGTTAAAATGAGGAGCATGAATTTGTCTCAATGGAGTAGGGCATCATTCAGGTTTAGGGTTGGGGCTCCTAGATTTTGTGGGCCTGGGTTTGGGTGTATATCACCACAGCTAATGAGTTGGGTTCTGAGGTAAAAATAGAGTTTGAGTAGTTTGTTTAGGGTCTTAAAGTTCTTTATAGTTGTTTGGGACTGGTAGTGTGATGGCTGTAATCTGTGTGCATAGTGGTGAATAAAGAAGGTCTGGTAGTGATATGGGACTAGTTGAGTAAAAGGGTATGTTGTAATAATGTTAGTGGAAGTAGTTTTTCTTGGTATGTGGAAAAAATTAAGTTGTTTTTGGTGGTTGGTGATACAAGTTAGCAGTGGGAGGGTGGATACACCTAGGAGCAATAGTAAGAGGTGTATGTATGTGGGTTTGGGTAGTTTGGGCATGGTGTGGTTGGATTTGGTCATGAGTGAGAGATCTGCTTGGGATGGGGTGGGTGTGTTGGATGATGATAGGTACTGTTTGTGATTGTAAGGTAGTTAAAAGGAAGACTGTGCTTTACAGGATGTGGAATAGTGGAAGAGAAGGAAATGAGTACAGTGGTGGAGCAGATTCAGTGATTGGTGGTTAGCATGAGGGGAGTGGCTACGCTTAGTTGAAATGTAGCACTAGTGGGGGTGTGTGGGAATAGGGGGCAGGGAGAGGAGTGGAGTGAGCCGGAACGCAGCGAGGGTGAGTGCAATGGGGCTAACACTAACTCCAATTATATCCCTAGGGTTACTTGTTTCTTTTCCTTGTACATCATATGTATCTTTTCACTTGTTTCTGTTTACACCAAATGTATCTTTTTGGCTGTATTGTACTACTTTAATTTTACTCCAAATGTATCTTTTTGGTTGTATTTTACTGGTTTAGTTTAACACCAAATTTATGGGCTATTTTAAAGCTATAGATTGTCCCCTTGCAGAGATTAATTAAGAGCTGCAGGGTATATTTTATGGGCTATGGGCAGGGGAGCCGGATGAAATTACTGTGTGCAGGGTAGATTTGTAGGTTAAAGAGGTAAGATCCTTGGGGAAAATCTAATTATGTTACACAATATGGAGGAAGCCTAGAGGTGCCTTTAGACCCAGGGCAGCATGAAACAGTACATAGGTAGAGTGTTAAGGTACTAGTACATGCTATGGTATTAACCTTATTCAAATTGCAGGTTGGACTTCAAAGACTTGTAGCAGGTAAAGTTTTTCAGGGTAACGTCCTTTCAGTCAGGAGTGTCTTATACTGGGGTAGTTTGAGGGGGACTACTTAGAATGAAAACATTTATTATGAGAAAGACCTTATCAGCACTAATAACTAGCCACCAGGCATAACACTATCACTTAAACTATGTAATATATGGCAATACAGGAGCTCCATACAGCTACAAAGCACATTATATGCTTTTTAGTTACATAAATGGTCACACATGACTTATTGTATGTGTCATGATTTTATCTATTAATAACTGATACATTTTAAAAATTCTTCAGCTTACAGTAAGTCCCTGCAACAGAACTTCTAACTAAATACACATATGACATGTTTGAGTAATGTATACAAAGCTAAGAATGGACACATTTAAAAAGGAACTCAATAACAACAGGGCACCTGAAAGTATCAGATAAAGTACTCAATCAGGTTATTTTAAAATAAAGCCAAGAACTTCGAACAACACTTCTACAAAGTTTATTAATGCTTAACTTGAATCACATTGGGCAGGATTCAGGAAGGCTTACACGGAGTTCAAGAGTAGTGTAAGCCTCCGTGTAAGCCTCCCGATCCAGGAACAGCCCAAACCTCCGTGTAAGAGACAGCTAACACGTCTCTTACACGGACTGGGCGTGGAAATGCTCAATACCTCATTTGCAGCTCAAAGATATGCAAATGAGGTATTTGAGCGATCCAAGAAGCCTAAACCAGTCCGTGTAACGGACGTGTTATTGCAGAAATGTACTCAGCTGACAACTGAGTACATTTCTGCAAAATTGACAACGGAGCTATGTCAGCTCCAAATAAAGGGTGCATATGTTTCATTTAGCATGCCAATGGCCAAATATGTGGCCATTGGCAATAAAAAGTGTTGCAAAAGTATTTTAAATAACTTTTTTTTTTCATGGGATTTTGATGTTTAACTGCAGCGCACACCCGCGCAAACGAGGTGCGCTGCCTAAAACTAAAAACCGAAGCTTATAAGCCCACAATTGTGGGATTTATGTATTACATGGAATGACAATGGAGGGACTAGCAGACCAAAAACAATATGGCCTCCGTGTAGTGGTTGTCAAGGGGGGGAAGCTCCGTGTAAGACATGTAACTAAGCATTACTAGGCAATCCTATGTAAATGAGGGTTACAATACTGAATCACACTGCCACATAAGTAATGAGCACTTTCTGAGTAGTGTAAGAGTTATAGAAAAGGGAGGAACAGAGTAAGAGGTAGGTGACATCATGGGGGGGGGATGATAGAAATAAATGTATCAGATTGGAGGGCAATGTAAGGTGACAAATGACAGACAGACATCAGGGAGAGAGGTGTGTCCCAACAGAACACTAGGAAAGTCAAGAAATAGAGGGTGCACACTATCCCTACACTCAAACTTTCTTGATATATGTGCATGCGCGCATGTGCGTGTGTGTAAGGCAGGTTCAACATGTGGGAGCATGTTGCAAACCATTTACAATGGTTTGCGCGGGCGTGCACGTGTGTAAGGCTGTGTGCGCGTGTTTTAACATGAATCAGCTAAATTCACACCGTGTAAGGATGTGTGCGCGCGTATAACACCGTGTAAGGATGTGTGCACGCGTTTAAGTAACTGTGAGCGTGCTTAAGCTGGTGTGCACATTGCTCCCCCTGAGGAAACAGAGAGGAAACAGGAAATAACCAGAATACAAGGAAGCTGCCAGAGGATACTGCTGGAGTTAATTGGTGGAAACAAATGGAAGCAGGCAATTACACAGGCAGACTAGAAGCCCAACCCAGCACTTAAAACACTGCAAATAGCAGTGCAGGGTGTTTCTCACAAGAGATACTGCAAGAAAGTAAGCTATCAGAATTGAAAACTGAAAAAAGCTGAACTCAGAGCAGAAATGCTAGGGGCTGCCATAGCTGTTATAATCAGGCATAGGCGAATTGATGAGGGTGGTGACAATGCTGACAGACAACCCAGAGTGAGGAGAAGGAGAAGAGTATACAGGCCCAGGGTCACCTACCATGGGTTACATGAGCTGGAGATAGTAGAGCGCTACAGAGTGGACAGAGACCTTCTGCAGCAAATTGTTGAGCTGTGCAGGCCACGCCTCACACACAGAACCAACAGAGGGGAACCCATCCCAGTGGAAACTAAGGTATGTGTTGGCCTAAGAATACTAGCAACAGGTACCTTCCAGAGACCAACTGGTGATATGATGGGGATATCACAGGCATCAGCCTCAGGGCACTGCACCAGTTCCTGGATGCCATGTCAGCACATGTCGGTGATCATGTATATTTCCCAATGCCCGTGAGGTATTGGCCAGCAATATCGTCTCTTCCAGCAAATAGCGGGATACCCTGAGGTACTGGGTGCAATAGACTGCACGCACACGCATCAAAGCACCAGCCGGTGAGCGGGTAGAGCCTACATTAACCACAAGGGATTCCCCTCCATCAACTGCCAGGTCGTGTGTGATGCCCAGGGCATAATAATGAATGTGTGTGCTGGCTGCCCTGGGAGCTACCACGATTCCCACATCTGGCATCTGACGCAGCTGTACCAATCATTTGCCAGTGGGGACTTCCCACACGGACACCTAGTGCGCGATGCAGGTTATGCACTTGAGCCGTGGCTGATGACACCCATCAGAAATGCACACACACCTGAACAGGAACGCCATAATGAGGCACACGCACAAACACATAATGTCATAGAGCGTGTGTTTGGGCTGCTCAAGTCACTGTTCCGGTGTCTGGACACATCTGGTGGAGCCTTGCAGTACACACCAACTACATGTACCCAAATGATCATGATATGTGCTATGCTGCATAATATGATCCTGCGGAAACAGCTGCAGCAGGACCAGCATATTGCTGGGCCAAACATACCCCCACCATTGCCAAGGCCACGACAGGCAGAGGGTGACTCGGAGGAGGAACAACCTGACCTTGCCCCAGTAGGCAGAAGGAGGCGTGCCCAGTATGTCCTGGCCTTGGCAAAGAGGCAACGCATAGCACATACACTTGGTCAGTAGGAACACTGGGACTGATATCTGCTCTGACTCACTCATATAGTAACAGGGATGCCTAACATGACACAACCTGCTTCCAAACATGTACAGGGAGTGTAGTATGTGCATCCGACAGAGGCAGCCCTGCAGCACCACCTGAGGTATGAATGCCATGTGTTAAGTAATGTAACACCATGTACCATATGCACACCTGAGGACCCTGACTAACATCCACCCTCACCAAACATAAACCACAAAAACACAAACCCACCTTCATAGGTACCACAAGGGATAGGAACCTAGATGTAATGCTACCCAATGCCAGAAGTACAAACAGCAAGATGCGTGCAGTGTAAACGCACACAGTATAGAGAATGTAGATATCAGTGCTGTAATAGAAAACTGGGTCAAAGCCCACATCAGCACCCTAACACTACCAGGTCACACCTCATACAGTGATGTACATGTGCAAAAACATGGAACAAGCTACAAAACAAGGGTGACTAGCAATAAATGTCATGGATAACCACACCCCCATGTTGGTACCACAACAAGAAGCAACATGGATTAGCCATGGTCAAATACCAATTGCTAAAACTACCTACTACTATATAGCTTGCTGCAGACCACTGTCCTAATAGCAGGAACCACACCAGGCCTATGTTCATAGGTTCATAGGTTCATACTAGGCTATTTGCCCTAGGACATTTATAAGCCTAGCCCAGAGTTTTGTGGCTTCTGCCACCCCTTCAGTTTGAAGGATAATATGCCCATTATTTTGCTGTGCCTCTGTCAAGCAGTGACACTGAGGTTATCCCTGGGGTATACCTGCAATCTCCCATCCATTGGTCAAGATTTCTCTTGAACAAAGCCAGCGAGGTGCTCAGCCTCACATGTACCAGGATGTTGTTCCACAGCATAGGGAGTCTCTGGGTGATGAATCTGTCCCTCCAGCATGCCCTATTAATAGCCGTGTTGAGGTTTAAGTCTCTTGCCCTTGTAGTTCTGATGGATTTAGAGGTTTTGAGGTGAAGCATGTTCATTAATTCATGGCCTTGTATGTCAGGCACAGGCCACCTCTGAGCAGATGGTAAGCGACTGAATAGAGCTGGAGTTCCTTCAGTCGGGCAGCATAAGACATATTTTTGAGACCCTTTATCCTTCTGGTGAGGAATGTTTGGGGCCTTTCCAATTGCTGCAGGTGTCGGGTCAGATACATTCCGAATGGGGCATTGTACTCAATCATTGGTCTGATGAGTGATGAGTACAGGGGAACAATGACCTCCCTTGATCTAGATGTGAATATCTGCATGATCAGGTGGGCAATGTAGAAGGTCTTCCTAACTACTTTGGCAACGTGAGTGTCAAACGAAAGGTTACTGTCAACCTGGGTGCCCAGATCCCTGATAACCTCTTCTGTGCTTAGAGGATTGCCACCTATATGGGAACTAGGGGTAACCTTGTTTTTCCCGAAGGGTATGGCTATGCATTGTTTAGCGTTTAACTTTAGGCCATGGCTCTGGCACCAGTTATCCATTTCTATGAGACCCTTCTGAAGGATGTCTGTGTCAGATGGGTTTTCAACTATGGTTCCCAGTTAGCAGTCATCTGCAAACTTTGTCAGCCATAATCCTCCTGTGTTTGCTTGTACTTCTGAAAAGTAGATGCCGAACAAAGTGGGCCCAGGACTGAGCCCTGTGGGACACCACTTGTGACAGGCTTGGAGTGTGACATGGTGCCAGCAACTCTGACCCTGTGGGTTCTGTCACTTAGCCAGTTTGCAACCCATCTTGTGACGTATGGGTTTACATTTAAGCTGGTGAGTTTGTCAATGATACCCGAGTGGGGTATTGTATCGAAAGCCTTTGCCAGGTCAAGGTAGGCTGTGTGGACCCCCCCGGGCCTTTCTCACAAGAGATACTGCAAGAAAGTAAGCTATCAGAATTGAAAACTGAAAAAGCTGAACTCAGAGCATAAATGCTAGGGGCTGCATAGCTGTTATAATCAGGCATAGGCGAATTGATGAGGGTGGTGACAATGCTGACAGACAACCCAGAGTGAGGAGAAGGAGAAGAGTATACAGGCCCAGGGTCACCTACCATGGGTTACATGAGCTGGAGATAGTAGAGCGCCACAGAGTGGACAGAGACCTTCTGCAGCAAATTGTTGAGCTGTGCAGGCCACGCCACACACAGAACCAACAGAGGGGAAACCCATCCCAGTGGAAACTAAGGTATGTGTTGGCCTAAGAATACTAGAAGCGCGCAACACGTACCTTCCAGAGACCAACTGGTGATATGATGGGGATATCACAGGCATCAGCCTCCAGGGCACTGCACCAGTTCCTGGATGCCATGTCAGCACATGTCGGTGATCATGTATATTTCCCACAATGCCCGTGAGGTATTGGCCAGCAATATAGCGCCTCTTCCAGCAAAATAGCGGATACCCTGAGGTACTGGGTGCAATAGACTGCACGCATTTGTCGCATCAAAGCACCAGCCGGTAAGCGGGTAGAGCCTACATTAACCACAAGGGATTCCCTCCATCAACTGCCAAGTCGTGTGTGATGCCCAGGGCATAATAATGAATGTGTGTGCTGGCTGCCCTGGGAGCTACCACGATTCCCACATCTGGCATCTGACGCAGCTGTACCAATCATTTGCCAGTGGGGACTTCCCACACGGACACCTAGTGGGGGATGCAGGTTATGCACTTGAGCCGTGGCTGATGACACCCATCAGAAATGCACACACACCTGAACAGGAACGCCATAATGAGGCACACGCACAAACACATAATGTCATAGAGCGTGTTTGGGGCTGCTCAAGTCACTGTTCCGTGTCTGGACACATCTGGTGGAGCCTTGCAGTACACACCAACTACATGTACCCAAATGATCATGATATGTGCTATGCTGCATAATATGATCCTGCGGAAACAGCTGCAGCAGGACCAGCATATTGCTGGGCCAAACATACCCCCACCATTGCCAAGGCCACGACAGGCAGAGGGTGACTCGGAGGAGGAACAACCTGACCTTGCCCCAGTAGGCAGAAGGAGGCGCGCTCCAGTATGTCCTGGCCTTGGCAAAGAGGCAACGCTTAAAGCACATACACTTGGTCAGCAGGAACACTGGGACTGATATCTGCTCTGACTCACTCATATAGTAACAGGGATGCCTAACATGACACAACCTGCTTCCAAACATGTACAGGGAGTGTAGTATGTGCATCCCACAGAGGCAGCCCTGCAGCACCACCTGAGGTATGAATGCCATGTGTTAAGTAATGTAACACCATGTACCATATGCACACCTGAGGACCCTGACTAACATCCACCCTCACCAAACATAAACCACAAAACACAAACCCACCTTCATAGGAACCACAAGGGAAAGGAACCTAGATGTAATGCTACCCAATGCCAGAAGAACAAACAGCAAGATGCGGCAGTGTAAACGCACACAGTATAGAGAATGTAGATATCAGTGCTGTAATAGAAAAACTGGGTCAAAGCCCACATCAGCACCCTAACACTACCAGGTCACACCTCATACAGTGATGTACATGTGCAAAAACATGGAACAAGCTACAAAACAAGGGTGACTAGCAATAAATGTCATGGATAACCACACCCCCATGTTGGTACCACAACAAGAAGCAACATGGATTAGCCATGGTCAAATACCAATTGCTAAAACTACCTACTACTATATAGCTTGCTGCAGACCACTTTCCTAATAGCAGGAACCACACCAGGCCTATGTTCATAGGTTCATAGGTTCATACTAGGCTATTTGCCCTAGGACATTTATAAGCCTAGCCCAGAGTTTTGTGGCTTCTGCCACCCCTTCAGTTTGAAGGATAATATGCCCATTATTTTGCTGTGCCTCTGTCAAGCAGTGACACTGAGGTTATCCCTGGGGTATACCTGCAATCTCCCATCCATTGGTCAAGATTTCTCTTGAACAAAGCCAGCGAGGTGCTCAGCCTCACATGTACCAGGATGTTGTTCCACAGCATAGGGAGTCTCTGGGTGATGAATCTGTCCCTCCAGCATGCCCTATTAATAGCCGTGTTGAGGTTTAAGTCTCTTGCCCTTGTAGTTCTGATGGATTTAGAGGTTTTGAGGTGAAGCATGTTCATTAATTCATGGCCTTGTATGTCAGGCACAGGCCACCTCTGAGCAGATGGTGGCGACTGAATAGAGCTGGAGTTCCTTCAGTCGGCAACATAAGACATATTTTTGAGACCCTTTATCCTTCTGGTGAGGAATGTTTGGGGCCTTTCCAATTGCTGCAGGTGTCGGGTCAGATACATTCCGAATGGGGCATTGTACTCAATCATTGGTCTGATGAGTGATGAGTACAGGGGAACAATGACCTCCCTTGATCTAGATGTGAATATCTGCATGATCAGGTGGGCAATGTAGAAGGTCTTCCTAACTACTTTGGCAACGTGAGTGTCAAACGAAGGTTACTGTCAACCTGGGTGCCCAGATCCCTGATAACCTCTTCTGTGCTTAGAGGATTGCCACCTATATGGGAACTAGGGGTGACCTTGTTTTTCCCGGTATGGCTATGCATTGTTTAGCGTTTAACTTTAGGCCATGGCTCTGGCACCAGTTATCCATTTCTATGAGACCCTTCTGAAGGATGTCTGTGTCAGATGGGTTTTCAACTATGGTTCCCAGTTAGCAGTCATCTGCAAACTTTGTCAGCCATAATCCTCCTGTGTTTGCTTGTACTTCTGAAAAGTAGATGCCGAACAAAAGTGGGCCCAGGACTGAGCCCTGTGGGACACCACTTGTGACAGGCTTGGAGTGTGACATGGTGCCAGCAACTCTGACCCTGTGGGTTCTGTCACTTAGCCAGTTTGCAACCCATCTTGTGACGTATGGGTTTACATTTAAGCTGGTGAGTTTGTCAATGATACCCGAGTGGGGTATTGTATCGAAAGCCTTTGCCAGGTCAAGGTAGGCTGTGTGGACTGCCTTGCCCTCGTCAATGGCCTTGGTGACTGTTTTGAAAAAGTCAAGCAAGTTTAAAAGGCATGATCTGCCCTTGACAAAGCCAAACTGGGTTGGATCCAAAGTCTGCAAGTCCCCTATGTCTTCATTTATGAGTTCCATTATGATCCTCTCCATAGCTTTGCAGACCAGGCTTGTCAAGCTGATGGGACGGTAATTTCCGGGTCGGTGGAGGCACCTCCTTTGTGAAGTGGGACCACCATTGCCATCGCCACTCCTTGGGTCGTATCCTGAGGTGAGGCTAAGATTAAACAGCTGCCCTAACTGCGGGTTTAATTCCTCATTGAGTTCGTGGAGCACACAACCGGGGACACCATCTGGTCCCATGGATGCTGTGTTTCTCACCTTGGATAGAGCAGTTCTCACCTGAGCATTTGAGATGTTTGGGGGGCTACAATCCTCTGGTATAGATATCTCCCTTTGGGGAGGAGAAATCTACACTGAACCTGTCAGCCAGTATGTTGGCAATGTCTGTAGGTTCAGTGATTTTTACATCATTTTGAACTAATTCTGAGCATATCTGGGAGTCTCCTCCCAGGTTTCTAACATAGCTAAAAAAGGCCTTATGATTGTCTTTTGAGTCCTTAGCGAGTTTTCTCTCAAAATTTGCCTTGGATGATTTTATGGCAGATCTCAGTTTTTACTTATAATGAGCAGGGTGTCTTCCCTTCTACGGATTTTGCTCTATCTTGTAGTAGCTCCTTCCTTCTGTTGTAGAGCTTGTTTATGGCTGGGGTCCACCAGACTGGACGCTTGCCTTTGGTACAAAGAGTCTTTGTTTTGTTTGGGATTACCTGATCCATGCAGTCCTGGAGGTGCTGGTAGAAGGCATTTGTAAGTGATTCAGTGGCTTGGGTAATGGTTTCCGCTGGCTTGGGGGCCATGAAAGAGACCACACCAGTCTTTAGAAGTGTGAAGTCGGCTTTTGAGAAGTTCTTCACTGTGGTCTTTTTTATCTGGGGTGGGGGCGGGATGTTGACTTCCAGTGAGATTAGTTTATGATCTGATCTCACCAATGATGGGTATACTTCTGGTGTTGAATATTGTGACCCCATGTTCATAATGATGTGATCTAGTATGTTGTCTCCTCTTGTGGGGATGGTGACTAGTTGTTCCATGGCATTTGAGTTTATGAACTCTAGGAACCTTTGGGCTAGAGTGTTGGGGCTGAGTAGTGATCCCAGTCTATATTTGGATAGTTGAAATCACCCAGTATGATGGTGTTTGGAGATACATTTATCCCCTCCAGTGTTTTCAGGAAAGCTGTGTGAGGTTCCTGAGTTTGAGAGGGTGGCCTGTAACATGCTACAAACTGCAGAGCAGTCTTGCCTATGGTTAATTGCACCTGGATGGTCTCCGATGCATCGTGTGTTGCCACCAAACTTGAGGTGAGGGTGTCCTTGATGAATATGGACACCCACCCTCCTTTCTTGGTGTTGTCTGGATTTTGGGGCCAGAACGCATGATATGAGGTAACACCTGATTAACACCTGATAGTGCCGGGGTGCTGTCAGGAGCCTTGAACCAGGTTTCAGTCACAGCACAGACATTGATGTTCTCCATACTGAGAAGGGCTTCGAAAAGGCATCTTGAGGTTGAGACTTCTGGCATTGAGCAGCATTACCCTTAGTTTATTTCCTTTTTTGTGTTCTAGGGTGGTAGGTTTAGAATCTGAGCCTTGCCTAAAAAAGGCACAATGGGGGTGGCAAGAGCCTTAGCCAAAATTCGGAAGCCCAGGGGTGACAGGTGCAAGCCGTCCCTTGCGAATCAACGTGGCTTGTCCAGCATGTCATCCCAGGCAGACAGACATTGGATCCCCTTTGAATGACACCATAGTTTAAGCCAATTATTACAGCTGATCATCTTGTCTCTGTATTGTGGCATCATTCTTGGTGAAGGTAGGATACTACTCAAGGTCAGGGTCATACCTGCCTGGGCTACATAATCAGAGAGCTCCTCTATGTCTCTTTTCATGTAGTCCAGGGAGGTACATCTCAGGTCGTTCACACCAGCATGGACAATGACTGAGTCATACTTGTACTTGCAGTTGAGTAACCTGAGTGCTTGCATTATGTGGTGGATTCCAGCACCCGATAGGCAGCTTACTGTGACCTTCTCCTTACTCAATCTGGTGAGCGGGACGTCAGTGTGTCTGACTATGGAGTCACCTATGACGAGTGTGTCTGGCATTGTGTTTGGCCTTAAGGGCTGTGAATGTTTGGCACACTGACTCTGTTGTCTATGTGTTGCATGTGCTGTGCCCTGTGGAGGCAGTTGTTTGGGTGTCTGCTTTGGTGGCCTCTGCTGTTATGGTAGATTTCTGATCAGAGCCTCCGAGTATGTCTTTGTGTGTTTATGTGTATGATTTGAAGTTGTGATAGTGCTATGTGAGACTGGGTTTGTGGTGTGTGTGATTACCTTCTCCTCCTCTCTGGTCTTGCCAGTCCTATGTTGAGAGAGCTCAGCCTCCAGTTTGGCTATATAGTTGCATCTCTTGCATGTATTTGTGTTTTGTGGGAGAAGGAAAGGGTTGTCTGTGTACATGAGGCAATTGTAACATTGCCTCAATATTCCCAGGTTCACCAGCTGAGCAGGAGAGGACACTAGCAACTGATCCCTTGACATGCTAGAAGGAATAGACAAAAAACTGTTGAAATACAGGAAGATATCAAGCCCCCCAAACCACATTATATTGCTTGACTGACAATACCTACACATACACCATAGTTTCATAGTTTCATAGTTTACTACTAGGCTATCTGCCCTAGTGCATTTATAAGCCTAGCCATAGTGATGTGGCTATTGCCACCCCTTATAGTGGTAATAAGTGTACAGAACAGATTCCGAATATTGTGCCTCTCACTTAGTAGTGACACATTATGACCCCCTTACGTAATTGAATAACTTGACTGTGGCTCTGTCTAGTAGTGACACAGGGAGGACCCCTGGGGTAAACCTACATTCTCACATCCAGTTGTCCAGATTTCTCTTGAAGTGAGTTAGTGAGGGACTCTGTCTAACATGAACTGGGATACTCTGCTAGAGTGTGAGAAGCCTCTGAGTTATGACTCTGTCCCTCCAGCATGTCCTATACATGTATGTGCTGAGGTTCAAATCTTCAGCTCCCATGGTTCTGGTGGATTTGGATTGCTTGCAGTTGAGCATGTCCACCAAATCCTGATTGGACATGGTCTTGTATGTCAGGCATAGGTCACCTGTATGCGGTATGCCACTGAATAAAGCTGGATTTCCTTTAGTCTGGAAGCATATGACATGTGTTGTAGACCCCTGATCTTCTTGGTAAGGTACTTTTGGGGTCTCTCCAGCTGTTGCAAGTGCTGGGTGAGGTACATACCAAATGGGGCTTTATATTCAATCATGGGCCTGATAAGGGAGAAGTATAGTGGTACAATGACCTCCTTTGATCTGGATGGAAAACCCTTCATGATAAGGTGGGCAAGATAGAAAGTCTTTCTAACCACTTTGGCAACATGGGTGTCAAACGAGATGTCACTATCTACATGTGTCCCCAGGTGTCTGATTTGTTTTCTGTGCTCAGTGGGTTGCTGTCTATGTATTGATTTGTGGGTACTTTGTTCCTCCCAAAGGGGATGACTACACATCAGTTGCATTCAGTTTCAGGCTATGATTCTGGCACCAGCTATCTGTCTTTGTGACGGCATTCTGTAGGATGTGTGTGCCAGCTGATGTATTCACTATGGTGCCTAGGTTGCAGTCATCTGCAAACTTTGTCAGCCACAACCCTCCTATGTTTGCTTTCACATCTGAAAAGTAAATGCCAAATAAGAGGGGTCCCAGGACAGATCCTTGTGGGACACCACTTGTGACTGGCTTTGAATCTGACAAGGCACCTGCAATGTCGACTTTATGGGTTCTGTTTCTTAGCCATTTTGCAAACTATCCTGTGACATATGATTTTATATTTCAGCTGTTGAGCTTGTCTATGATGCCTGAGTGGGGTATTGTGTCAAAGGCCTTAGCCAAGTGCAGGTAGGCTGTGTGGACCGCATAGGCCTCATCAATGGCTCTACTGACAGTTTCCAAATAGTCAACTAGGTGCAAAAGGCAGGATCTGCCCTGTACAAAGCTGAACTGGGTGGGATCAAGGGTCTGTAGGTCACCAATGTCTCTGTTTAAGAGCTCCATAATGACTTTTTCCATAGCTTTGCAGACAAGGCTGGTTAAGCTTGTGTGGTGGTAGTTCCCAGGGTCTGTGGAGGCATCTCCTTTGTGGAGTGGGACCACTGTTGCTGTACGCCAGTGTTCAGGTACATATCCTGTAGCAAGGCTAATGTTAAATAGCATTTGTATATACGGGTTTAGCTCCTTCTGGAGTTCACATAGCACGCAACTGGGGATACCATCAGGTCCCATTGATGCTGTGTTCTTGTCTTTGCTGAGTGCGGCTCACATGGACATCTGAGATGACAGTGAGGTTACATTCAGCTGTGATAACTATCTTCTTTTGGGGGTGAGGGAGGGGGAAAATTGCATTGAACCTGTCTGCCAGAATGTTGCCAATATCTGTCAGGTCACTGAAATATATGTTGTTGTGTACCAACTCTGAGCATATCTGAGGGTTCCCATCCAGGTTTCTGACATAACTGAAGAAGGCAGTGTGGTTATCTTTATTGTCTTTGGTGATTTATGTCTCAAAGTTGACCTTGGATGTCTTTATGAGAGAATGTAGCTTTTTACTAGTGCTGATCACAGCTGCCTTCCCTTTAAGAGATGTAGCTCTGTCTTGCATTAGTATCCTTCATCTGTTATACAGTTTGTTTATGGCTGGGGTCCACCAGACAGGCCACTTTCCCTTGGTGGAGAGGGTCTTGTTTTTATTTGTGATTGCATGGTCCATGCTATCTCGGAGATGTCCGTAGAAAGCGTCTGTGAAGGAGTCACCATTGTGTGTTGTGGTTTCCACTGGCCCAGTGGGCTTAACGGATACCATCTCAGTCCGAAGAAATGTGAAGTCAGCTTTTGAGGTGTTTGTCACTATACTCTTTGTATTATACTAGCACTGACACAAGTGTAGACAATTTCCCAGAATCCATCAAACAAAATGGACATGCAAAATGTAACGCTTCCACAAGAGGGGTAAGCATACTGGATGTGATAATCAGAAATATGTGTACTGGATGTCAAGATGAGAAGTGTATCCCTCACTGGTAAGATCAGACCATAGAGTAATCACACTGTAGTTACACATCCCGACCCCAGTCCCTGGCCAGATTACCACAGTGAAACACATGTATAAAGCATAGCTCGCACCCCTACAAACCAATGTGGAATCCATGAAAAGCCATGTGCAGGTCCAGAATATGGGACACACTGCAGAACATGTTATACAGGCATACCATGAACACAGCCAAGTGTGCTTGGAGTCTGCAATCACAAACAACAAGACACAATGCCATACACCCAGGCATCTGGCATGCTGGACTCCAGCAATTAATAAACCATTGAATAGAATGAGGAAGCTACCACATGATAGATCAAACATGAAAAGTGAAGTAATCAGTGATCACTAGTATGGCAATAAAATGTGTCCACACATACAATCCACTAAGGCCAGGCAAAACAAGTAGAATCTGTGAATCCAGTGGCAATGTGACACCTGTCCCAAGTACACACACAACAACTCACCCCAATAAATACAAATGTATGTGATAGACGCAACCAGGTAGCTAAACCGGAGCCTGAGCACCCCCAAATCAGTAATGTCAAAACTAGTCAGGAGGACAAGGTAACCACATACACCACAAACCTAGTCCCACATAGACCTACAACGACTGTAAACCAAACACATAAACACAAAAACATTCCCAGAGGCCCTAATTACAAACACACAACACCAACACAAGCCTCCAAAGCAGACACCCAATAAAACAACCTCCAGACATAGCACATGTAACACATAGTACACAAAGCTGGTGTGCCAAACAGTCACAGGACAGAAGGAGAAACAACATGCCTGATACAGTTGTAATAGGTGACTCCATAGTGAGACATGCTGCTGTCCCAGAGATGGCTTGCACCTGTTACCCATGAGCGCCTGGATATTGCCTAAGGCTTTTGCAACCTACAGAGATCCTTCCGTAAGCAAGGCCGAAAAGACCAACCCACCACCATAGAAAACAAAACTGGAAAGAAACAGAAGGGTAATGCTGATCAATGCCAGATGTGTAAACCTCAATATGCATGCTCCTGAGGCCCTCCCCAGTATGGAGAACATTGATGTCTGTCCAGTGATAGAAACCTGCTGCAAGCCTCATGACAGCACACCAGCACTACCAGGTAATACCACATATCATGTGTTATGGCCACAAAACCTGTAACAAAACATAAAAGGAGGGTGAGTATCCATATTCAGCACAGACAGCCATACGCCCAGTTAACTGACAATGCTTATGTCATTGCAGTCCACCCATGTGCAACTAACTGTAGGCAAGACTGCTGTACAGTCTGTAGCATGCTACAGACCACACTCTCACACAGGAACCCCACCCCACTGTCCTGAAGACAGTGGACATTATGAATGTACCACCAAATACAAAACAAGGTACACACAAATTACCACATAGGTGGTAAACCATTATGTGTGGAAGGAGTAATCAGGGACCTAGTGACACAAGTGGACAGTCACCTGTTATGTGACAGTCACATCACCAACTTGTCTAGGAAGACTGTCTATATTGGACACTGTATCATGAAAGGATTCACATCTACGTCAACAAAGGTCATTGTGCCCCTATATTGTTCCCCTATCAGACCATATTGTAATACAATGCCTCATTTGGGATGTACATTACCTGGCACCTGCAGCAGTTAGAAAGACCTCAAAGGTACCTCAGTAAGAGTCAGAAAGGGTCTCAAATATATCTCATATGCTGCCTAGCTGTAGACACCACAGCTGAATGCAGTCACATACTGCCTACACAGAGGCATTGTATGTCTGTTGTACAAGTCCATGTCCAACACAGAAGTAATGGACATGCTCCACCCCAGAAAACTCAAAGCCATCTGAGCTGTGTGAGTCAGAGATGTCAACCTTAACACATAATCAAATAGGATGTGCTGGAGGGACAGATACCTAACCCTGAGTCTCTCCACACCATGGAACAGAATACCACTACATGTTAGGCAGAGCCTCTCACTGACACTCTTCAACAGGAAATTAGCAAAATGGATGGATAATTGTAGATGTACACTGGGGGTCTTTACTGTGTCATGTCCAGACAGAGGCACAGCTAAGTAAATCATAAATGGCCATAATATTCACATAGCAAGGGGTGGCAAAAGCCACACGCACTGTGGCTAGGCTTGCAAATGCCCTAGGATGGATAGCCTAGTATGAACCTATGAACCTATTATGATACAAATTGTACAGGACACTAAGGATAACCCCAAGGCTGCTGCAACTGATGGTAGTAAGCGTGTTGTGAATTCCTGGATATGCTCTGGATCACACAAATATTACAAACAACATACCAAACACACACACGTATTGCCAACATACATCCTGACAGGTGCAGTGCAACCCCCCCCCCATAATGCCAAATATCTTTCCCAGCAGACTGCTGCCTCCCTGACATTATGTCAGCCTTACCACAGGATATGTACCCAAAGAGCAGTGTACAGCAACAGTGGTTGTTCTCAAGAAAGGTGTCGCCTGAATGGATACTAAAAAACAACCACCACAGAATCCTGAGCAGCTTGGTCTGCACAGCTATGGAAAGGATCAGCATGTACCGCAGACATAACGATAATGGGGATCTATTGACACCCGACCCTACCCAGTGTGGGTTTATGAAGTGCAGACCCCGCCGCTAAACATGTGTGACTCAGTTGAAACAGTGATTGAGGTCACTGATGAGGGCAATGTGGTCCACACAGTGTAGCTGGACCTTGCAAAGCCTTCCATACAATACCCTATGTGTTCAATATAGATATGCTCACCAGCTTATATATACACCCCAATGTCACTAGAGGGGTTGCAAACCAGACCAACGACAGAACTGACATGGTCAGACATGCTGCAGCCATGTCAGACTACAAACCACATATAACAGGTATCCCACAAAGCTTGGTCCTGGGACCTTCCCCATCTGGTATATATGCCCCATAGGTACAGGCCAACATGTAAGGACTGTGCCTGAACATGTTTGCAGAGGACTACAAACCACCTAACATATCTGACACTCCAGCTGACGCAAGCATCCCACAAAAGGGCCACACAGAAACAGACAACCGGTGCCATAGCCATGTCAGCATGTTAAATGGAGAAAACTGTATAGTCAACATCTGTGGATATACAGTAAGTGACCACCAATTACCACATAGGCGTTAACCCATTACATACTTAACATGTAATGACAGACCTGGGTACACAAGGTGATAGATATCCTGCATTGGACAAACATGTGGCTGTAGTGTTAACAGAAACAATCCATATACCAACCTAATCATGAAGGTTATGACATCTAGATAAGGGGAGGTCATTGTGGTTCTGCAGTTATCCTTCATCAGCGTTACAAATGACCACAACAGCCCCTGTGGGGTGTACCTCAGCAGACACCTCCATCAACTGTAAAGTCCACAACAGAACCACACCAGGAGTATCAAAGAGCTTGAACACATGTAATGTGTTGCCTGATTAAACAGAGTGCAACTCCACACACTGCCATGCTGGCCACCCAGACGCAAGCTGTGCCTGATGTAGAAAGCCATGTCCAAGCTGGAATCAATGAACATGCTGCACCTTGTACAATCTGAATGGCAGTGAGCTATGCACATGAGGGACCTGAACCCCAGCACTGACATACATAGGACAAGCTGTACTGCAATATCCATAACACAGAAGCCACCCCCATGCATGAGTAAACTACCAGTACAGGTTATCCATAGAGTCGCTCGTTGATTCTCCTCAACAGGAATCTTAATGAGTGGATGGGAGATGGTAGGTTTACCCTGGGTATCAATGTTATGTCACAGGTAGACAGAGGCACAGTATACTAAACAAGACATATGTCATGGCAAACTACACTTACAATGTGTCGAAGGACAAACACACTCTCTGACTAGCATTAGAAATGGCCTAGGGCACATCGGTTGTGTTTGCCAATGTACACCTATGTTGTGGAATACACTACTGATGGTGGATGAGGCTGTTGTAAGTAGTTCATATCTGAACATAATGCAACATGGTCATATAGGTTCATAGGTTCATAGATTTATACTAGGCTATCTGCCCTAAGGCAGTTATAAGCCTAGCCCAGAGTTTTGTGGCGTACGCCACCCCTTATATGGAAACAATACTGTGCCCATTAGTTTGTCGTGCCTCTGTCCAGCAGTGACACAGAGACGATCCCTGGGGTAAACCTATGATTTCCCATCCACAGGTCAAGATTCCCCTTGAACAGAGCCAGCAAGGTGCTCTGCCTCACATGGACCGGGATTGTATTCCACAGCATAGGGAGTCTCTGAGTGATAAATCTATCCCTCCAATATGTCCTACTTATATCCCTGCTAAGGTTTAAGTCACTTGCCCTAGTGGTTCTGGTTGATTTGGCGGTTTTTGAGGTGGAGCATGTCCATTACTTCCTGGTTGGACATGGCCTTGCATGTCAGGCACATGTCACCTCTGAGCAGACGGTATGTGACTGAATAGAGCTGGAGTGTCTTCAATCTGGCAGCATATGACAGATGTTGGAGTCCCTTTATCCTTTTGGTGGGGACTTTGGGTCTCTCCAATTGCTGCAGATGTCGGGTGAGATACATCCAGAATGGGGCATTGTACTCGATCATTGGTCTGATAAGTGAAGAGTACAGGGGAACAATGACCTCACTAGATCTGGATGTGAATCCCTTCCTGATCAGGTGGGCAATGTAGAAGGTCTTTCTAGCCATATTAGCAACGTGAGTGTCAGAAGAAAGGCCACTGTCAACCTGGGTCCCCAGGTCCATGATAACCTCCTCTGTGCTTAGAGGATTGCCACCTATATGGTAGCTTGGGGTTACCTTGCTTTTCCCGAAGGGTATGACTATACATGTTTTGGCATTTAATGTCAGGCCATGGCTCTGGCACCAGCTATCAGTTTCCGTGAGTCCCTTCTGAAGGATATCCGTGTCTGATGCACTGTCCACTATGGCGCCCAGTTTGCAGTCATCTGCAAACTTTGTCAGCCAAAGTCCTCCCATGTTGGCCTGTACTTCTGAGAAGTAGATGACGAACAATAGGGGGCCAAGGACTGAGCCCTGTGGGACACCACTTGTGACCGGCTTGGAGTCTGACATAGCGCCAGCAACTCTAACCCTGTGGGTCCTGTCCTTAAGCCAGTTTGCAACCCATCTTGTGACATATGGGTTTACATTTAGGTTGGTAGGTTTTTCTACAATACCCGAGTGGGGTATTATGTCGAAAGCCTTTGCAAGGTCAAGGTAGGCTGTATGGACTGCCCTTCCCTCATCAATGGCCTTAGTGACTGCTTTGAAGAAGTCGACCAAGTTCAAACGGCATGATCTGCCCTTGACCAAGCCAAACTGGGACGGGTCCAATGTCTGCATGTCCCCTATATCTTTGTTTATGAGCTCCATTATGATCCTCTCCATAGCTTTGCAGACTAGACTTGTTAAGCTTATGGGGTGGTAATTACCAGGGTCCGTAGAGGCACCGCCTTTGTGCAGATGTGCAAAACTGGACCCTAACCAGGCTGTTGTGCACACTATGGAAATGTAAAGCAGTGATAGGACTAAAGCCCAGGATACTGTCCACCACAGTGAAAGTACTGAACCACTACACTATACAGTACTACAGTGTTAGGTCAGTATGAACGGATGTTGACAATTGTATGCAAAGTATCCCATGCAAAACCTGCAGGCACAGTATAATCCCTGTTGTGTTCATACAAAAAGCATTTGGACAGTAACTACACAACATGGCACAGAACACACAACCATAAACTGGAGATATTTGTTGAAGGTCACACTCATCCACAAATGTGATGGGCTGCAGAGTTCAACATATGGAAAGCTCACACTGGGCATGCTCACACACTTTGATAAATGAGACATCTTTCACACAACATGCCATGGGAAGGCTGAACTGGGCATGCTCACACACTTAGTCCAAATGTTCCACTTAGCAACTGTGAAAACACACCAGAGGATGCTCATTCCCATTTCTAAACACTGATGATGTCAGCACCCTATAAGTATATCAGGAGAAAAAAACCTCCCAATAATCCGAATAGCATGCTCTGCTAATGCGTCTGTCTCTAGTGTCAAAACATAGTTATGTAGGGGTTTGAATCCAGCAAGTGGCAAGTGTGTGTGAAGGGGGGTAAGTGTGTATGAAAGGACCGTCCCTTTTGGCAACTGTGAAAACACACCACAGGATGCTCATTCCCCTTTCTAAACACTGATGATGTCAGCACCCTATAAGTATATCAGGAGAAAAAAAATCCCCCAGCAATCCGAATAGTGCGTTCTGCTAATGCATCTATCTCTAGTGTCATAGCGTAGTTAGGTAGGGGTTTGAATCCAGCAAGTGTGTGTGTAAAGGGGTGTAAGTATGTATGAAAGGAACATCCCTTTTGGCAACTGTGAAAACACACCACAGGATGCTCATTCCCCTTTCTAAACACTGATGATGTCTGCACCCTATAAGTATATCAGGAGAAAAAGAAACCCCAGCAATCTGAATAGCACGCTCTGCTAATGCGTCCGTCTCTAGTGTCATAACATAGTTAGGTAGGGGTTTAAATGTGGCAAGTGCATGTGAAGGGGGTAAGTGTGTATGAAAGGAACATCCCTTTCGGCAACTGTGAAAACACACCACAGGATGCTCATTCCCCTTTCTAAACACTGATGATGTCAGCACCCTATAAGTATATCAGGGGAAAAGAAATCTCCCAATAATGTGAATAGTGTGTTCTGCTAATGTGTCTGTCTCTAGTGTCATAACATAGTTAGGTAGGGGCTTGAATCCAGCAAGTGTGTATGAAAAGAACATCCCTTTTGGCAACTGTGAAAACACACCACAGGATGCCCATTCCCCTTTCTAAACACCGATGATGTCAGCACCCTATAAGTATATCAGGAGAAAAAAAATCTCCCAGTAATGCGAATAGCGCGCTCCGCTAATGCGTCCGTCTCTGTGTCATAACATAGTTAAGTAGGGGTTTGAATCCAGCAAGTGTGTGTGAAGAGGGGTAAGTGTATATGAAAGAAACATCCCTTTTGGCAACTGGGAAAACACACTACAGGATGCACATACCCCTTTCTAAACAATATCACAATTATTTATGGCTTTTGATTCCAGACATGTCACGTGTGTTTTGCCCACACAGAATGCCCATGTGTGCGGGTTGTTTCTCACAATAATGCATGACATCAATTAAACCAGTTATGGCAATGCACACATGATGTATGTGTGTGCCAAATACACATATGTACCTGTGACCTTCAATAGTTACCAAGTGTGATGCCTGCCACATGTGAATACATGGTATTTGCACAGGGTAACATTATGACTGTGGTCTTCTGTGCAGGTGCTGCATGTGGGATGTGTATATACAGTGTGAGATGTAGATGCTATCAACCTAGTAGTGAGGGATACACACCTGGTCTGGGGCATATAGTCTACATGTTGTTGATGAATAGGTGCTGCATGTTTTCACCTGTTGTGGGAGTGATAAGACGTTGTTCCATAGCAATGCAGTGACCGCATGCTAAGAACCATTCAGCTAGGGTGTTGTAGCTACAGTAATTTATTAGCATTCAGTAATACGTCAGCATTCCTGGTGAGGGTCTGATGCCAACCAAGGTCAGGGTTCTACCAGCCTGTGTCACTTGCTCAGTGAGCCCTTCCATGTTCCCTATCATGTATCCCAGTGAGGGACATCACACATCAGCTGTAGTGGCATGGACAATGACTGAGTCATATGTGTCCATGCATCTGACTGACCTGTATGCTTGTGTTATGTGGTGGACCATAGTGCCCCATGAGCATATCACTGTGACCTTCACCTTGTCCAGCCTGGTGAGCATGACCTCACTGTACTGGACAATAAAAGTACCTAACACAACCGCAGCAGTAGTGTTGTAGTACAGACTGTGCTTGTTTGGCACACAGGATTTGTGTGCTATGTGTTATGCGTGCTGTGTTCAGGCCTAACGTATGCCTGTGTGCCAGCTGCAGAGGTGTCTGCCACTCAGGCAGGATGCTATCCTTAGGCTCCACGAATGGCCCGGTGTGTTTTCGGGCTTGTATTGCTGTCAGTGTAGGTCCACATCAGACTGGTATTGCAGACACTGTAGTATTTCATGCCACCTGACAGGTTATGCCAGTACTGGGTTCAGAGTGCTTAGTCCACAGTTTGGCCATGTGTTTCCATCTCATACATGTGTTATACATCCATGGGTAGGGGATAGGGTTGACTGTGTACATGTGGCAGCTGTGACATTACTACATGACTCACATATTCCACAACTGTACCATAGAGGTGACTGACAACTGACCTTTGCACATGCTACCATAGTATTGAGATTGCATTGGTGATTAACAGCACATAGGGCCAATGGTGAACAAGATACATAGGTCCATAGGTTCATACAAGGATATCTGCCCTAGGGCATTTATACACCTAGCCAGAATGTGTGTGGCTTTCACCATGCATTGTAAATCTATCTTGCTATGCCCTTTTCCAAGGTTAGTATACTGTGCCTCTGTCTAACAGTGACACATAAGTGATACCCAGGGTAAACCTACAATGTCGCATCCAGTCATTAATATCCCTCTGGAAGATAGTCACTGAGTGACTCTGCCTATCCTCTATTGGGATAATATTCCAGAATGAAGGGAGCCCCTGAGTTATGAATGTGTCCCTCCAGCATGTCCTATGTATATCACTCCTGAGGTTCAAGTCTTTCCAGCGTGTAGCCTGATGGGATCTGGATATTCTGAGGTGCAGCATGGCCATTAAGCCAGGGTTTGACATGGCTTTATATGTCAGGCACAGATTGCCTATGAAGAGGCAGCATGCCACTGAGTAGAGCTGCTGTTTCTTTAACCAGTCAGTATGTGGCATCTGTTTGAGCCCTTTGATCCTCTTGTTGAGGTACGTATGTGGTCTTTCCAATTGCTGCAGGTGTCTGGTAAGGTGCATGCCGACAGGGGCATTGTAGTCAATTATGGGCATGGTGAGGGATGAGTAAAGAGGCACAATGTCCTCCCCTGATCTACATGTGAATCCCTTCATGATGATGTGGCCCATATAAAATGTTTTCCTAACCACATTGGCCATGTTGTTGTCAAATGAGAGAATGCTATCAACCTGTGTACCCCAAGGTCCATAATTCCTTCATCTGCACTTAATGGATTAACACATATGTGGTACTTTGTGGTCACTTTGTTTTTGACAAAGGGGATGACTATACACTTTTTGGCATTCAGCTTGAGGCCATGGCTGTGGCACAAGTCGTGTGTTTTCAAGAGGCCCTTTTGGAGGATGCGTGTGTTAGTTGGAGAGTTGATTATGGCATCCGGTTTGCAGTCATCTGCGACTTGCTCAGCCACAGTACTTCCATGTTGGCCTGCACCTCTGATAAATATATACTGAACATGACAGATCCCAGGGTTGAGCCTTGTGGGACACCACTTGTAACTGGTTTTGAGGCTGACATGGCTCCAGCAATTCTAACCATGTGTGTTCTGCCCTTGAGCCACTGTGCAATATCTGTAGTGACATAGGGGTTAATATGTACACTGGTGAGCTTCCCTAGAATGCACAAGTGGGGTATTGTATCAAAGGCTTATGCAAGGTCCAGGTAGGCTGTGTAGACCACTTTCCCCTTGACAGTGGCCTTGGTGACTGTTTCAAAGAAATCAAACAGGTTTGAGAGGCAGGATCTACCATTAACAAAGCCAAACTGTGTATGGTGACATGTCTGTAGGTCCCCAATATCTATATTTATGAGGTTCATGATGATCCTTGCCATAGCTTTGCAGACCAAGCTATTCAGATGTATGAGGCGAATAGTGTCCAGGATCCGTTAAGGCACCACCTGAATGTAGAGGGACCACTGTTGCTGTACGCCACTCTTTGGCCACATATCGTGTAGTAAGGCTGGGATTGAACAGTAGTGTTATGTCTGGGTGTAGCTCTTCTTGGGTTCATGTAGGACACAGCCTGGGACACTGTCTGGTCCCATTGATGCAGTGTTTATTGCTTTGGAGAGGGCAGCTCTTACCTGAGCATCTGAGATGTCAGGGGGGGGGCAGCACTCTGCTGGGAGAAATATTTGCCCTTTTGGTGTGGAGGGGGGGGGAGAAGGTAGCAGTGAACCTGTCCACTAGGATGATGGCAATGTCTGTATGTTTGGTATTTCGTGTGACATCTTGGACTACCTCTGAGCATATCTGGGTATTACCACCCAGGTTCCTAACATAACTACAGAAAGCCTTGTGATTATCCTCAGTGTCTTGTGGAATCTTCTCTCAAAGATGGCCTTAGACAATCTTATGAGTGCCTGTAGTTGTCTTCTAATACTCATCAGTGATGCCTTCACATTTTGGGAGTTTGTTGTATCATGTAGTAGCTTCATCCTTCTATTGTATAGTTTGTTTATGGCTGGTGTCCAGCACACAGGATGTCTGCCTTTGGAGGATTGGGTCTTGATTTCATTTGGGATTGCATGATCCATGCATTCCTGAATGTGTCCATAGAATGCCTTTATACAGGTATCTGCAGTCTGGTCCATATTTTCAACAGGTCTGGGGGCTTTGAAGGTTTCCACATCATTTATGAGGAATGTGAACATGCTTGACATGAGCTGTTGACTGACGTCCCGCCCTCCAGACTGAGAAAGGTGAGGGTCACATTTAGCTACCTGTCGGGTGATAGAATGTGCCACATAACACAAGCACTCAGGTCACTCCACAGCAAGTACAAGTATGAGGCAGTCATTGTCTGCTGGTGTGAACAACCTGAGACGTACCTCCCTAGACCACATGGAAAGAGACACAGAGGAGCTCTTACAGCACCCTCTCAAACTCAGGAATCCCACACAGCCTTCATGATGACACAGGAAAGTATAGATTTCTCTGCAAACATCATCATACTGGGTGACGCCAACTACCCAAACACAGACTGTGAACATTACTCAAGCAACAATACCCAAGCTCTAGGGTTCCCATAGTTCAGAAACTCTTTAGCTATGGAACAGGTAGTCAACATTCCCACAAGAGGGGCAAATATACTAGACCTGATCATCACAAACATGAGTACAAAATGCTCACCACTTGAAGTATATCCCTCATTGTTGCAATCGAACCATATACTAATCACACTGGAGTACTGGATCCCCCATCTATGCAAACCTCAAACACATCGATGTGTGTGTGGGAAATGCCCCTATTAGCAACTGTGACAGTACACTACAGGATGCAGATTCCCCTTTTGAAACACTAATGATGTCAGCACTCTATAACTATATTACCTGAATTAAAGTTCTCCAGTAATTCGTATAGCGCACTCTGCTAATGTGTTTTTCTCTAAGGTCATAACATAGTTAGGTAGGGGTTTGAATCCTGCAAAGGGAATGTATGAGTGGGGTTTGTGTGTGTGCATAATGCTGTGAGGAAAAAGTGCCTTTTGCCAACTGGGAGAACACACTACAGGGTGCACATCCCTCTTCCTAAACACAGATGATGTCAGCACCCTCTAAGTACAGCATTAGAAAAGATTTCGTCCACTAATGCAAATAGCACACTCTGCTAATGTGTCTGTCTCTAGTGTCATAACACAGTTAGGTAGTGGTTTGAATCTTGCAAATGGAAAGTGTGGGTGGGGTCAGTGTGTGTGCACAATGCTGGGGGTGGGATGTGGCTTTTGCCAAATGGGGCTATGCACTGCAGGGTGCACATTTCCCTTAACAAACAGTGATGTTGACAGCACCCTATACAAACAAAACAACAAAAGAGAAGGTGTTGGTACCAATAACGCATGTAAGGTAACACTTCTTCAAGTAATGTCCACAAAACGAAGTAGGATAAACGAACAATCCTTTTACCCTATACAAACAACATGACAACAGACAACTGGCAGTACTCAGTATAGTGCTACATGCTACTGTAACACGCACATGTACCAGGATATACCTAGATAGTGTTTTGAAGCCTGAATGTGGCAAATGTGTGGATGTGGGATGTTTCTGTGTGTGCATTTCCGTATGGAAAACATGTTTGATGTGGCAATCAGGGTACCACAGTACCTGATGCACATTACACTTTTAAACTAATGAGGTTGCCTGCACCCTGTGAGTACAGGTAGAGAGGAGGAAATCGGTAGTAATCCACATAGTGCACTTTTCAAATGTGTACCTGTCATGTATCGACAGCTACTCATGTAGGGTAATAAATAATGGGAATGGCAGGTGAGCGCATGTGCGGGGTAGCAGGGTGTGTGTAAATGCATGTGTGACAGAACAGATACATATAGCTGAATCTACATAACAGCACATGATGCACATCCCCATAGTCAATGGTAGCATGTGATGGTGTGCAGCTGCTACACTTTGGTAAGTAGTATGGGTGCAGATAACAATTCAGGACATTCATACAGTTACTGCAGCAGGAATGCTGGGATATACACACAATCATAGTGGAACAGTGAACAGTTACCAACATGTTACTACTTATACACATCTATGTAGTCACCCTGTGCATCAGCAACGTGTTTACCTTTTCCTGCACTGATGTTATAGTATGCAGGAGGTGGCACAGTGTCATCATATGCACAGGGTGTGGGTTAGGTATGCCCAAGCCAGCCACTGGTACCACCAATTGACATGTGTGTGTATGTGTGTTTGTGAGGGGCAGCAGTACAGGGTGAACCAGTGTTGGTGCAGTGTGTGTGTGTGTGTGTGTGTGTGTATGTGTTTGCCCTAGGTGTTACATTTCTGCATATGTGTAAGCACGCACACAGTCCCACATAATGACATAATGGCTGCCATGTACAGGGTTTTGTGGACAGCCACAGACTGCACCTGTCAGGTCATCCAGATCAGTGTCTGTGGGCACGGACACGGTACCTGTGCCTGGCAGGGGTGCTACGGACCATATCCGGTACTAACCCAGACTGGGTACTGTCATCGGAAGCGGGGGTGTGTTGACTGGACACAGTTCCCTGTTGGGACTGTCCAGAGCCACATGCACATGGTCTCCTGGGGCGTCCTGATGACAGCACAGACCCAGCATTGCTGGGGCTGGGGCTGGTGCTGGCACTTGAGGTGCATGAGTGGGCCTGTTGTCGTCCGCGGCCACTGCCAGCTGGTGCTTTTGCCAGCATACGGCCACGTCGACATCGCAAACGCACACCATTGCTCTGTCCCATAGACATCTGGTTGTGGAGCAGCTGTTGTATGTCCCCACAACGTCTGTCAACGACATCTGTGAAGTTACGAATAGCATTCGCAATGTCACACATGCCGTCTGCCATGGCTGTGCGACATGCTCTCAGCTCCCTCAGACCCTGTCTGGTGTACCTTTACATACACGCCTGTGCCTGCATAACAGTCTGAAACATAGTGGAGGTTGACATACCTCCTTGGGCACGTTGGCCTGAGGCAGTACGGCCACGGATGCCCCCACGAGAACCCATGGGCGACTGTCTGCGTGGTACCATTGGAGGACCCTGCTCATGGCTGCTTTGTGGGGATGCATGTACCACAGGTACCACATTACGCTGATCTATGCCCAATGCATACTGTCCATCACCTAGGGACAATGGTGACAAAGGATGTAACGGCAGGATGACTGTGTGCATTGAAGGGGTTGACAGCTGTGTACTGTCAATTGGCTGACCAATGGCGGACCCAGACACACCTTCCTGCACCATTATAGACATTTCATCATCATCAGTACCTGGGGCACAAGACTCAGGTTCCCTGCTGCAGGTCACCAGAGCAGCACCAGAACCTAAGGGAGGAAAACAGGGAACACAGATTACAGTCTCAACACATATTTGACAGTGATGCACTTCAATACTAATGCACACATTCAGAAATGGACACATGCACTCATGGACACACACACACATGCACACATGGGCACAGGCACACTTGCACACATGCACACCCCACAGTACACACACACATCAGTACTGAGTTACATCACTCTTACTAGTATTATAAATTGTTTTTCAGGTAATGTTAAACACACTCACCAGCATGTATGGCCTGCCTCGTTGCTAGATGGGAGGGACCTGGAAATATGAAGAAAGTAATGTCAGTGGGCACAAGTGTGCCATTTGTTTTGCATATGATACAGTACAGTAGTACACTAGTTCCCTTAAACACATCAGCTGCTCATAATGTCAGTATCACACATGCACAATTACATATCATGATGACAGATACATACCACGTGCACACCTTATGCATGCATGAAGTAACAGTGTACAGAACAGTCATATGTACATACAAGGAGTTAACTCTAATCTCACCCTTACCTCTCTTCAAACAACAAATCAAACTGTACTTCCAAAACCACTGGCTTTGTTCTTGTAGTACTCCAGGCTAACTTTCCTCTCCCCAACCTCTCTTTACCTTTAACCCCTCATTGTGCGGAAAAACTAGCTTCTACCCTGTGTCTTTTCCCTTGCTGTCCTTCTATGCTCTGACCTACTTCTCCCATCTCTCCCACCTCCTCATGACTGTCTTCCTTCTTTTCCTCTCTTCTCTTCTTGACTCCTGCCTCTTCCCTATTATTTTATCTTTCATACTCCTTCTACTTCTCTACCCGTTTGAGCTTTAACTGTTATCTATATGGCTTTTGCCTTATTGCATAACCTTTATGTTTTAGATAAAATTGCTTTGAAACCGACAGAACATTGTGTATGAGTTTAAACTGTTTGAATTCCTTAAATGTATGTTGATTTTATTAACAAGTTGATTTATATTTCTATTATTTTGTATGTCTTTATTAACAACTTGTCTGTCTGCCTTTATTATGTTATGTGTGGAGCTTTTCTCCCCGGGCCTCTACTGAAAATGGACATATATCCAGCTAGACTAGCCCAGCCAACAAATGTAAAATAAATAACAAAATATGAATAAATATGGCATCTTACCTGCACGCTCGGTGTCTTGCTGCTGTGTAGATCCAACCTCCATCATGATGCACGCCTGATGCTGTTGTTGTTCTGGGGCTGGATCCACAACACTTAGCCGTAGCCCCTCCTGTCTGGTGAGGGGGGATGTGGCCACCCCACCTGTGGCAACCTGTTGCCTGCGGATATCTGCAGCACGCTGGCGGACATTTCTAATCAAATCACTGCAGTGATGTCTCACCTGCTCATATGTCCTATCATGCATGCCAACATCATTTATCCTACTGACAAGGTTTTGCCACAGTGCAGACCTCTCCTGCTGATTCTGGGTGGTGCGTGAAAACAGGATGTCATAGTCACGCACCAGGGTCTGGTGGATCACTTTGTCCTCTGCAGCAGAGTAGGCAGGGTTCCTTTTTGGAGCCATATTCCCCTGGAAAGGAACACAAACAGGTTATCAGCAGAGTATGTCAGCAATATATGGTACGCATTCTATACAGGGAGTATTAAATTGTACTTATTACTGCTTGGTTGTAACTTGATTAAAGTGTAGCTATCATTCTAAGTCTTTTGGATTAAGCACTTGGCCTTCAGACCAGTTGTTTTACATTAGGGAGGTTTGTGGCAAGCACTGTGGTGGCAGGACACATAGCTTTCATCCTTCTAAGTTGGGAACTGCTGATTGAGAGCCCAGTGTCCAAGTGTATTAGTTCTGGTATAAGCAGTTGGCCTTCAGACCAATTATTTAACATTAACAAGGTTTGTGGTCTGCACTCTTGTGTGAGAATAGGCTGTACTCTGCCATTCATAGCTGGGAACTTCTGGTTTCAGGTTTATAGTGCCTGCATATTTGAACTGTATCTTACTGACATTGGTACACCTTGTTTGCTGTAGCATACACTACATCCAAGCCTCCTGAATCTAGCTTTGTGTATATGCTTGTTATTTGTTAGCTTGTTATATCACTGGTACACTACTTCCACATAATACACAGCTTCTCAGCACTTCTGTGAATCACTACTGATATCTGCATTGCTTACTGTACGTATTTCCTTGTTACACTTGACAGCAAGTGACTGCTTGTCATTTTTGCATTTACTTAATTGTAACACATTGCACTTATGTTACCTGGCACTTGCTCACTGAAGCTATTATATCAGTCAGCAGTAGTAATTGATATCAGTACACCCTCACTCCCCACTGGACCTTGTTTTCAATTATTACGGAATTCACAATAGTATTCTAGCATGTCCAAAGGTCAGTTGTCAGTCTCCTCTCCAGTCCAGCTGGTGAGTGTGGTAATCCAGAGGCAATGTTATAACAGCCGCATGTACACAGACAACCCCCTCCTCCTAACAACAAATTCAAACACATGTGAGTGATGCAACCATATACCAAACTGGAGGCTAGGCTCTCTCTACTCAATACTGCCATAACCAGTCAGGTGGAGAAGGAAACCACACTCACTACAATTCCAGTCTCACATAGACCTACCACGACAGCAAAACAAACACATAATCACACAAAACATACTCGAGGCTCAGAATAAAGATCTGCCTAAGCAGCAGAGACCTCCAAAGCAGACACCCAAGCAACCACTACCACAAAAAAAACACGTGCAACACATATCTCACAAAGCCAATGTGCTGAACACTCACAGCCCTTAACAGTAAACAACACACCTCATACACTTGTAATAGGTGCCTCTGTCATCAGGCACACTGACATAACGTTCACCAGGCTTAACGAGGAGAGGGTCACAGTGTGCAGCCTGTCGGGCACTATGACCCGCCACATAACACAAACACTCAAGTAACTCCAAGGCAAGTACAAGTATGACTCACTCATTGTCCATGCTGGTGTGAATGACCTGACACATACCTCCCTGGACTACATGACATGAGACAGAAAGGAGCTCTCTGAGCATGTAGCCCAAGACAGTATGACCCTGACCTTGAGTAGCATCTTACCCTCATCAAGAATGATGCCACAATATCAAGGCAAGATGATCTCTTTCAACAATTGACTGAAGTACTGGTGTCATTCACAGGTGAGCCAATGCCTGTCATCTTGGGGTGATATGCTGTACAAGCCACGATGCTTTGCTAGGGACAGCTTGCACCTGTCACCCCTGGGCTTTTGGATTTTGGCAGAGGCTCTTGCTACACCCATAGTGCCTTTATTAGGCAAGGCTCATAAGGCAAACCCACATCCATACGTATCACAAAGGATGAGGAACTAAGAGTAATGCTACTCAACACCAGAAGTCTAGACCTCAAGATACACGCACTCAAAACTCTACTTAGCATTATGAACATCGATATCTGTGCAGTAACAGAAACCTGTTTCAGGTTTCCCAGGAGCACACCAGCACTACCAAGTTATACCTGTTACCATTCTTGTCGGCCCCAACACTTGGACTAAACAACAAAAGGAGGGGGAGTATCAATATTCATCGAAGATTCCCACACCTCCACATTGGTGGCAAAGTACCACATAGGTGTTAAGCCATTGAGTACAGAAGACGTAATTGGGGACCTGGGGAACAAACTTGATAGCAATCTGTCATTTGTCAACCACGTGGCCAAAGTGGATTGAAAGACATGTTATATAGCCCAGCTAATCATGAAGGGATTCACATGTACGGCAGGGGAGGTCATTGTGCCTCTTTACTCATTCATCATCAGGCCTATAATTGAGTACAATGCCCCTTTTGGGATGTAATTAACCAGACACCTAGTGAAAAAGTTAAAGTGGCAATAACGAAGAAACTGGAACTGGAAGCCTGGAACACAATTTCTGCAACACCAGTAAAAGACCACGATATTGTTTATTAAAGATAAGCGCTTTCGGTAGAGAGCAATCTCCCCACCTTCACCAGATCACAATTTTATTATGAAAAAATACACACGTTCTTATATATCCATCCCATTCAATTAAAAAAGTTGTTGATAAAATAATAAATTAATGGATGGTTAATTGTGAATAATGAACTAATCAACTACATTGTCTAGGCCATTCCTATTCAATAAACAAATTAAAAATATATATAGTAACAATAATAATAAAAATATCTATGTAGTGTCCATGAAAAACAATGTCTCTTGTTATAGTCTTTTTAAATTAAAGCACTCATGCCTTTTTATACCAGCAGATAAAAAGGGTATAAAACCCATATAGAAACATGTTCAAAAAGACCCACATGTGTCAACATATAAAAACTATAAAAGACTGAGATACTGTGAAAATATTGACCATTGAAACAACATGCTTTTTTGTATATATATATATATATATATATATATATATATATGTGTGTAAAAGGCTTCCAATAAAAAGCCTTTTTGGGAGAGTTTTTTTAGAAAGCTATTTAACCAGCCTTCCAAAATACTCTTAATATAAACAACTATTTGGGGGGAAGGAAAAAGAAGGAGAGAATTTTGAAACCCTATTTAAACCTGAATAGAAAAATGTTTTTGTAAAAATATATATATTCAAGAACTATTTCAAGGAAACTCACACAACACAACATCGAAGAATCAAGCTGACCCTTATCATCAATTAAACACACCCCTATCCTATCTCATCAGGGCCTTTAGTTTTAAAATGCATTTAATGGAGACTACCTCGTTAAGTCCCGGAAAAATGTATGATGAAGTCCGGATTTGCCAGAAAACCTCCTGCTCCTCTAGTTGCAATTGCCATGGCCCTCCTCTAAGGGATGGCTGTATTTGCTGAATAACTGAAAACAAAAAGGAGTGGTCAGGGTGTGAAATAACATGTTTGGCCAATGCATTGTTCGTGTCATTAATACTAATGGCATGAACATGTTCATAGATTCTTTTCTTAAAAGCCCTATCGGTTTTTCCGATATAAAAAATGGCAATTGCAACTAGAGGAGCAGGAGGTTTTCTGGCAAATCCGGACTTCATCATACATTTTTCCGGGACTTAACGAGGTAGTCTCCATTAAATGCATTTTAAAACTAAAGGCCCTGATGAGATAGGATAGGGGTGTGTTTAATTGATGATAAGGGTCAGCTTGATTCTTCGATGTTGTGTTGTGTGAGTTTCCTTGAAATAGTTCTTGAATATATATATTTTTACAAAAACATTTTTCTATTCAGGTTTAAATAGGGTTTCAAAATTCTCTCCTTCTTTTTCCTTCCCCCCAAATAGTTGTTTATATTAAGAGTATTTTGGAAGGCTGGTTAAATAGCTTTCTAAAAAAACTCTCCCAAAAAGGCTTTTTAATGGAAGCCTTTTACACACATATATATATATATATATATATATATATATATATATATATATATATATATACACAAAAAAGCATGTTGTTTCAATGGTCAATATTTTCACAGTATCTCAGTCTTTTATAGTTTTTATATGTTGACACATGTGGGTCTTTTTGAACATGTTTCTATATGGGTTTTATACCCTTTTTATCTGCTGGTATAAAAAGGAATGAGTGCTTTAATTTAAAAACACTATAACAAGAGACATTGTTTTTCATGGACACTACATAGATATTTTTATTATTATTGTTACTATATATATTTTTAATTTGTTTATTGAATAGGAATGGCCTAGACAATGTAGTTGATTAGTTCATTATTCACAATTAACCATCCATTAATTTATTATTGTATCAACAACTTTTTTAATTGAATGGGATGGATATATAAGAACGTGTGTGTTTTTTCATAATAAAATTGTGATCTGATGAAGGTGGGGAGATTGCTCTCTACCGAAAGCGCTTATCTTTAATAAACAATATCGTGGTCTTTTACTGGTGTTGCAGAAATTGTGTTCCAGGCTTCCAGTTCCAGTTTCTTCGTTATTGCCACTTTAACTTTTTAACCAGACACCTACAGCAACTGGAAAACCCCCAACAGTACCTCATCAAGAGGATCAAAGGGCTCAAACAGATGCCATATGCTGCCCAGTTAAAGAAAATCCAGCTGGACTCAGTGGCATACTGCCTGTTCAGAGGCAATCTGTGCCTGCCATATACAGCCATGTCCAACCCAGAAGTAATGGACACGCTGCACCTCAGGAAATCAAACTCCCATACAGCCACACTCTCAGGAGACCTGAACCTTAGCACTGACATAAATAGGACATGCTGGAGGGACATATTCCTAACCCAGAGGCTCCCTTCACTCTGTAATGAACTCACAGTACAGGTTAGGCAGAGTCCCTCATTGACTCTCTTCCATAGGAATCTGGATGAGTGGATGGAGATCATAGTTGTACCCCGGGTATCACTTCTATGTCACTGTTAGACAGAGGCACAGTATACTAACCTCGGAAAAGGGCATAGCAGCATACATTTTAATTGGGTGGCAAAAGACAAACACATTCTACTAGGCTTATCAATGCCCTAGGGCAAATAGCCTAGTATGAACCTATGAACCTATGTGTACTGCTATAGTACTTCTGCCATATGTTGCATGTGTGTGTGTTGTGGGGGATGCACAGGTAATGGCCAAATATGTCTGCACAGGCAACACGTCTGAAACACTCTAGGTGTTCATCCCTACATACTGTATGTGTGTTGCCATCCAACCCTGTGATGTGGACACACATTACTCAGCCTGGATATATATATCCCAACAACACCACAAGCACAGTACACTACCTTGCTATGTATGCATGTAATTACACAGTTATTCACTAGTTAGGACTGTGATGCTATCCATGCAGCCCACTGGGCCAGTGGAAGCCACAACACACACTGCTGGCCCCTTTGCAAAAGCTTACCACAGACATCCCACATAGTGCATGGAATGTGCACACACATATCTAACCCAGACAGTATGCACAACACTTATTTATCCTGTCCAGTGGACTACAGATACAGGCACATTGTATAACAATAGCAGGAGGCTACTGCAGCACAGGGCAGATTCACATGAAGGCAAGGCATTTGTGGTCAGCAGTGGTAAGATGCTTCACATTCACCAAATGCACAGATATTGGCAACATTGTTGCAGACAGTTTAGGTGCAGGTATCCCCTCCCTCATTCTCCTACACAAGAGGAATTAGTTATCACAGATGACTGTAACCTCCCTATCATCTCACATGTCCAGGTGAGGGCCACCCTCAACATTGTAGAACACATAGCATCACTGTTACAAAATGGTATCCCTGGATGTGTGATACGTTCACCCCTAGAGGACATAGCACCACATTACAGACTGATATTAAACCCTGGCCATACTACAGGATATGTACCTGAACAGTGCCATACATGCACAGTGGTCCCACACCAATGAGGAGGAACCTCTACTGACCCTGGGAACTACTGCATCATATGCATAACTGGCCTTGTGTTCTAAGCTATGGAAGTTTTAAGTATGGACGACATGTACAGCAATATTACATCAGGACTATGTACACACAACCTATCTCATGGACATACCTATAGATAGTGAACTATGATACATTTGGAGGTTTCACAGCAAACACAGTATTAACCTGCTACTTTGCATTACCTGTGTTTGTGTCAGCTGTTTCTGTATCACTGCTGCTACTTGCTGTTTGCTGCTGCTGCTGCTGGTTTTGTTGCTGGCTGTCTTTATTTCTTTTTTTTCTATCTCTCTCTCTTTCTCTGTCAGTTTTGTGCAATGAATGTATTGCATGTGTGGAGTGTGAGTACTGGATGCTTTTGTAGGTATCTGCATAGGTCCATGTGATGGCCTCTGCACCAATTGTAAGGCAGCATTTGCTAACTGCATGCAGCCAGTTCTGTACTGATTGCATGTCTCACTGTGATTTCAGGACAGTGCTATAAAAGGGTATGTGAGATAGGCATTGCCCTTTCAGATTGTAAGGGCGTGGACAATGCTGGTATGCTGTTGACAGTGTTCTGTGAGTGTGAAGGTTAGTATGTCTCTCATGCTTCATGCTGTGTTGTAAATTCAGGTTGCTGCATTTCTCTCACCTGTTTCCTGTAGTGAGTGTGTATGCATACTGACACCTACAACTATATTTCATATGTATATATATATATATATATATATATATATATATATATATATATATATATGTGTGTGTGTACATATACATACTTTCATATATGTACATTAGCTGACATTATTGGGTACAAGCTAACAATTAGCAGGGCTGTTTCTGTTAACTCTAAACTAGTATGGAATCCAGTAATTGGGACAGTAAAAGTCTGCCTGACATGCTTTGGGTAGTACACATCCTATATTGCCTTTATCTTCATTCCTACTATTACATGTTCTACTTATTTTAGCACTATATTCCTGTATGAGAGTCATGGCTTACTGGTAGGTCATACAGACTAGTGTTACAATGGTCTTGTGGTAGGGCCTACTAGTATGCTTATATTTTGCTTTCAAATTGAGTACAGGGCCTATCAATCAAAGTGCTGGCGGCAACTTTAAGCAGTTAAAGGGGTTAGTAGGTCTCACAGGAGTCAGGCTGTGTTGCAGATTCTGGTTGCTGCATTTATCTTCACTGTTTCCTGTAGTGAGTGTGTATGAATACTGACACCTACCACTATATTTCATATGTATTAATATATATATATATATATATATATATATATATATATATATATATATATATATATATATATATATGTATGTGTACATATACATACCTTCATATATGTACATTACCTTACATTATTATGTACAAGCTAACAATTAGCAGGGCTGTTTCCGTGAACACTAAACTAGTATGGGAATCCAGTAATTCAGGCATTAAAAATCTACCTGACATGCTTTGGGTAGTACACATCTTATATTGCCTTTATATTGATTCCTACTATTACATGTTATATTTATTTTAGCACTATGTTCTTGTATGACAGTCAGGGCTTAGTGGTAGGTCAAACAGACTAGTGTTATTAAGGTCCTGGGTTTGACACTGACAGTAGGAATTAATTTTTCTTTCAAACTGAGTATAGGACCTGTCAATCAAAGTGCTGAAGGCACCTTTACGCAGTTAAAAGGGTTATTAAGTCTCACAGGAGTCAGGCTGTGTTGTAGATTGTGGTTGCTGCATTTATTTTCACTGTTTCCTGTAGTGAGTGTGTGTGAATACTGACACCTACCACTATAGTTCATATGTATTAATATATATATATATATATATATATATATATATATATATATATATATATATATATATATGTGTGTGTGTACATATAATACTTTCATATATGTACATTACCTTACATTATTATGTACAAGCTAACAATTACCAGGGCTGTTTCCATGAACACTAAACTAGTATGGGAATCCAGTAATTCAGGCATTAAAAATCTACCTGACATGCTTTGGGTAGTACACATCCTATATTGCCTTTATATTCATTCCTACTATTACATGTTATATTTATTTTAGCACTATGTACTTGTATGAGAGTCAAGGCTTAGTGGTAGGTCATACAGACTAGTGTTTCCAAGGTCCTGGGTTTGAGACTGACAGTGGGTATTTATTTTTCTTTCGAAATGAGTACAGGACCTGTCAATCAAAAGTGCCAAAGGCACTTTTAATCATTTAAAACCAGGTCTGCGCTTGTTTGCCCGGAGCTCACGCATGCGCACTAGCGGTGAGCTCCGCGCACACAAGCGCACACCCACGCTATTTTCTTTGAAAGAAAAGAAAAAGGGGTGACAGGAAAGTGGTGAAAAAGGGGTCACAAAGAGGGTAAGACAGTAGGGAAACAAGCTTGGAATTTGCAGGAAGGATGTAGGTGAGGCCCATAGCTGCCCATGTCTTTCCCAGCAACAGCTGTGCATTTGTATGCAATTTGGTGTGACATTTGGAACCTTCCACCCCTGAGAGAGGTGTCAGGACAACATTAATACCTGTTGTACAGCCAATTGTAATTAACAGTTTCAATGTCCAGCGGACATGTGTGCAACATGGACAGCTATGTATGGGGCGTAATTTTTTTGTGGGTACAGAGTGCCCTTTTTTTTTTTTATCAGGTGAGAGTGGTATGTCAGGTGAGGTAGTCGGTATAGCTGGGGAGGTAGGTTGGGTAGTTTAACAGACAAGACAGACAAGACGCATACAGGGGCAGTGTATGACACATGTGGGGGGGTTACACAATTGACGGGGACGGAGGTTGGGATATCCAGGGCACATGAGCCCACAGATGGCAACAGTGGAACTGATATCCCTACCCATAGGCAGTTGCCACTGTTCCTTCACAGCCCAGGACGGGGCTGTGCTGGGAGCTGTGCAGGCGGGACAACAGGCATGCCTGTAAGCTGTGCCACCCAGGCCTCAAGCTGGCGTAGGGGCCCAAGAACAGAGTCTTGGATCTCCCTTCGCACCACAGACCGGACACCTTGGAGGGTGAGTGGACGAGCTCCTCTGGCCATGCTTGCAGAGGGGGGACGGGCCCCATCCCCTGCAGCGCTTCCACCCGAAGGTGGCACAGGGCCACCGGAGGAGGGTCCAGCCTGGGCACTAGTGCCAGGTGCAGTCGCCAGCTGAGGTGGGAGAGGTGGGTCCGCTGGGACCTGCCTTCCCAAGCGTTCTAGGTTTGTGAGTATGTTATGTTAGTTTGGGTTAGTGGCATATTATTCCATTCAAATTAGTTGTAACAGCATGCATTGGTATTCCCATTAAACAAACACCCAGATATTAACACCATTGAACAACGGGCATATCAATATCACATGCATTATTTGAACGAAAATACACAATCAAACAACATGCAGGGTTGATTAATGGCAACAGGCCATCAGGTTTAAATATATGCACATGCAACAACAGACATGCATATATTTTTGAAACAGGACAAATGTCCATGGTTAATGAAATGTTCACATGCCAATATTTAGTGAGTTTTTTAATTTGCAATTATAGGGTGGGGTGGAGAAAGAAAATGACACATTCATAAATTATACATTGATATACATTTGTAATAGAAACACAATTAACTTGTGGGTGATAGTTTCCAAATGATTTTTAATTGACTGTCATGCTAGACCTGTTACAGATACATCACTATCCTGGTTATTTTGAATTTGATCAGATACATCATCCTACTACACTTTGATGACAGGGCAGGGGACAACTATGGATGTTTAGTATGTCAGACAATCATTCATTCTATCTGCAAATTGCTGACTGTGATCACCATATACAGATATTGGCCTGAACATTCAAGAGTCAGACACACTGAAATCAGTTTGGGATGTTAAGTTTTAATTCCCACATGCATTTAGTTCTGTAGAACCACACTGAAGCTTATATATTCAGGAGTTATTACTACTTTATTCATTGATACATGACCCTTTCTGTCACTCTCACACATCCTGCAATTTCACAGTTCAGGTTGGTACTTCTAGGCTTTGTTCACATATTAGACCTGTGGTGATTCCAACACTTTCCAGCAGCCTCACTTCTGTCATGATTCAGCATTTCAACAGGGGATATATCTCACATGTGATTACCTCAGATTCTGAAGCTGTACTCTTGAGACTACTGCAGGTTATACTACATTTAATTAATGGTGGGACATCTGTATTACAGCACTATTTATTTCTATCACTTATATTTCCAGTTTCACTTGCATACTGATGAACTTGTTGCAGCCATACCTGCAGACTTTCACTTGTTGCTTGCACATTCTATTACTTTTAATCAATACACTGCAGTGTTCTGCTACATGCTACACTATAATATTTATTTACAAGTACTAGGTGGGGTTACTAACCTGCATGGTGGCGCAGCCGCACCAGCCTGCGGTCATGTGCCTGTCGATTCATAGAGCGGACACCTGCAGCTGTAATACAAAACAAGTAATATTGGGATATACATCTCCATGGTATCAGCTAGTTGAATTCCTTACATACATAAGTAAAATGTAACTTACTCAGTAGTGGGGCGTAGGGCATATCCCGGGCCTCCTGGATCCATTGGGTCAACTGGTCTTGCTTACGTCGCTTCAGGTCCGCATGGTGGTGACGGACCTGCTCACCAGTGCGTGGAATCCCAGTAGCACTAGTAAGATCATGAGCCAACTGGTCCCATGCCTCCGCTCTGTACGCTCCCCATGAGACCTGGCCCTGCATGAGTTGGGCCTCATGATGGTGAACTAGGAGCCAGACCATGTATCTGGACTCCTCAATGCCCCACTGCTGTGCTCGAAAGCAATATCCCTCCCCTACTCCACTCATTCTGCCTGCAGGTCTATTCTACAATTGTTTATGCTGTGTATTCCCACCTATGGGGCTTATATATGCTGATTTTCCCGCACATTTCTATGATTGGCCGGTTTAGAATTGTATCTACTTCACAGAAACTGCTTTATCATGCTCCATTTTGGATTACATCCGATATATATGCTATTTCTGCATTTCTAAGTACTGCTGTCATGGCTTAGTGGTTTAGTACCTTGACTCTAGTGCATGGTATCCTGGGTTCGAATCTGACCACTGATTTTTAATTTTTATGACTGTCTAGAAATGACTTCAGGACCTGTCAATCAAACATGCCAAAAGCACTTTTAAGCACTTAAAACCAGGTCTGCGCTCGTTTACGCGGAGCTCACGCATGCGCACCGCCGGTTAGCTTGTGGGCGCGTCGCGCAAACGGTGTGCGCTGGGTTACACCTTAATTGGCTAGTAACACACATGTTAAACCAAGCACAGCTAGTTGCACACAGTTTGAGCCTGTTAAACCAGTGCTTAGTTATGGGCAAGCAATTTGCAGTTTGTGAAACACTACTTAGCTACGGGCACTCTGTCTCACTGCAGTTTAGCTATCAGTACATTTCTAAAAATTTTTATTATTGCATTACTTGGAAATATATGCTCCATTTCATTCCATTTTACAAAAGGAAATACTTTTACATTTGTACAATACTGTCAGGGGCCTTTTTAGTGCTTATTTTAAAAAAAAAAAAAAGGTTGTGGTGTGGGCTAGAACCTTGCCTGCCTGCTCTCAAGCCGACAACTCTACCGCTATGCTATTACTTCTTGGCTTACCTTGCATATTTAGTTCTTATATCCTTTTCCACTGATTGCTAACTGCAGCTGCGCTAGTAGCACACCCGCGCACACGAGCGCACACAGTAGCAAATATTTACGGGGTTTAAAAAAAATAAAACAGTTTTTATTTTCATTTTATAACATCTGTTCACTCTTTACATTGCTGGTCTGTGGGGGCATGTGTTGTGTAGTGTGTTTATTCACATTTCCATGGCCTTTCTCGTGGCTGTTTACTTTCAGCCATTATAGACTTCCGGGGGCGTGTCCGCTTGCAGGGCTTAGCCAATGGACACGCCCCCTACTGTCTTACATGGACTGTGTAAGAGTTACAGTGTGATTCAGCATGCCTCATGCACCTCATGCATATGCATGACATGCTGACATCACACCGTTTAACTGCAGCCTCCGTGTAAGAGTTATAACTCTTACACGGAGGCTTCCTGAATCTGGCCCATTGTTTTCATCCAAAACATAGGACTAACTTTGCAGAAGTGTTATGCCTTGTGTGAAGTTCATGGTTTTATTTTAAAATGACTCAACTGAGTACTTTATCCAGTACATCTAGGTGCACTGTTGTTTATCTGGTATGCTTCGAGACACATTTAAAAATGCACTATATACAACATTTTATAAATCAATATGCATCACAGATAAGAAAGCGATTTTGCTACTAGCAGACTTTCAGCATATCAGCAGCACACATACATACACTGACTCTCTCACAAAGCAGCACACACATATACACACTGACTTTCTCACAAAGCAAGACACACATACACATACATACTCTCTTGCACAACAACACATACACCTTCTCTTTCAGAGCGATGGACTGCTAGTTTAAATTCCATACACACACACCTACCCACACTCACACACACATACACACACACACACACACACACACACACACACACACACACACACACACACACACACACACACAAACACACACAGACACACACACACTTTCACTGTAATACAGAAATGAATGGTTTAAATTAAACACACACACACACACACACACACACACACGTACTTACTTTCTTTCTAAACCAAATGGCCACAAGCGGACATACAGATTTAAATAATTTCTTAAAGGAACTGCTGGCTTAAATTATGTGCAGGAGTGTAGAATGTATTTAGCTCGACACTCGTGCCATGACGCATGCATGTTCACATTCCTCCTTAAAGTAGAATACTCTCATACCACGAGGTAAATATTTTGTTTTTAAATTCTCCTGGCCAACCTGCAGCTGTAAGTGGGAGGGCACCCCCCCTCCATGGTTTAGGCTTCCTGTTACACTTGAACAGGGTTCCAAGAAGAAGGCAGACTTTGTTAATTAAAATAAATAAATACATAAATAAAAACTGCCCTCTTTACAAGGCTGGCCTGTAAGGCTCCATATGTGGTTGCCTAGCTTGCCTTTGCCAAAAGCCATCCGTGGTTAAGAAAATGTATCTTAATGAAAACTTGTTGTTCTTTCTAAGTTTGTAAGAGTAATATTTAAAAATTGTCCCTAGTTTTGGGCCTTTGTCCCCCTCTTTATTTATAGTTCTGTTCAGATTTTTTGCTCTAAGACATTGAGAGGTGTGGTAGTGGTCATTTCCACACCTAGACATGGTCATCCACAGGGTAATGGCCATGGCTGTGGTCATGATGACAACTCATCTGGAAGACCTCGTTCATGGCCAAATAACATTCTGACTTTTAGTCAAAATCTTGGATCTAGCAGTTCCCGGTAGAGGTAGTTCACATGGTCAGGATAGTCCACTAGCAACTTGTTCATCTATCATGCACAGGAAACACTTGTACAGCATGAAAGGTAGTTGTTCTTCCAAAATATTGCACTGGCCAAAATATTTGTGTCCCTGTAGACTCACACACACTATACCAGACAGTAACCATAACATTTGCTGATAGAGGCCCTGGCAGTGCATAATTGCTCTCAACTTACCTATCACACTCACATGCATTTCTTCTGTGTCGGACTTGCCCTCCCATTACCCCACCCCCAACACACACACACACACACACACACACACACACACACACACACACACACACACACACACACACACACACACGTGTGCATATTTTGCAAATGATGATGACTGTGCCTTACTCTGTGGACAATCTGCATCTATGAGTTCTTTATGTTTGATAAACATAGTGGGCAGATAATGTTTTGAATTGTTGCAGGTGTTATTGTATCATACCTATCTTCTGTAGTAACTGTTCTAGCATGAATTATTGTGTAAAAGAGCTATCTCAAACATTTGTACAGATAATACTTGATTGTGGCACAACCTCTGGATTGGTGTCTCAGTTTGGCTTCTTATTATGTGATGCACATATTGAGCAGGTGATGCATGCTTTAGAAAAAATACTGTACAAATGCTTTCCTTACGTTTGCCTTACTTTTATTTGCTTACCTTCTGCAGTTAATACTGTTGTACTGATACCTTGGTCAACCACCAGTGCTGATGATGCTGACATTGGCCTACCTCCTATGGTCTTGTTTGACATGGACTGATTTGCATGATGTACAGAGTGGACCTGAAATGCATTGGGAAGCAATAGTCTGCTATGTTTGAATGCATCATTACTGTTGTCTGTATTTGCTGGATCTATCACTTTTAATCCTTTATGCATTTCATTTATTTTTAATTACTGATTACTTCTATTCATGTATTGTACTGTTTATTTGTTACAGGTTCTTTCTTATGCCTGATGCTACTCTTCAGAATGTGTTTTCCTGGAGTTGCTTATGTCTGATGCTCACATTAGCCAGGTTGTGCATGGGTGAGCAAGGTCTGATTTGCTTGTATGCACCAGCTGTTACTATTTGTATGTGCTTAGCTCTTATGTTACTTTGTTGGTGAGTGTATGTGCAGTCCTCTACCTTTTTGCCAGTGCCCAGGCATTTTTGTGCCCACCTCTGTCTGACATGATTGTCCCTTGCTGTTTATTATCTGGCCCCTCATCTATATCAGCTCCCACTGCCTGTGGTGCTAGAAACAGCAGTGCCTGTGCTGGGGCACCCTGCTGCAGTTGTCTTCTGAGTACGATGTTAATCAAAATGGCATAAACAGTAAGATGTTTTGTAGAGGTAGCAGGGTCAGACTGTAGTGCCCCTCTTAATGTATCTAGATAGTGTAACCATGATTTGAGAAGCCAAAATACATGCATTATAATACTTTTAGTCTGGGTGTGTGCAGTGTTAGTGTTATAACCTTGCTCATCGGGGTTGTGTGGATTTCTCATGGGTGTCATGAGCCAAGGCTCTAGGGCATATTCTGCATCCTCTACCAGATGTCTCTATAGCAAGTCTCCCCTTGAAAACCTTATGTAGAGGTCACAGATGTGCCAAATTTGAAAGCTGTAGAAACTAGCAGGTTAGCCAACACTCATGTTGTAGATGATTCCTTGTGCATTACAGACTATCTGACAGCTAACTGAATGATATCCTTTCCTGTTGATATACCTCCTTCCCAGATTACCAAATGTGGCCTTTATTTCAGTGTAGGTGCAGTAAATGGCCCCCAGTTCTTCAGGTAAATGAGCTATGGCATGTGTTGGCTCTGTACTCAGGTGTACATGGAATTCATATATTAATCTTCACATGTAGTAACATTAGTTACAAGAACTAGTCGAGTATTCAGTCTAAAGCTTGTGACAGACCCACACTGTCCCCTGCAGGTCACTGAAGCAAAGAGATTTAATGTTTCACACAGATTAGTTTCCACTGCAATTAGTACTCCAGGATTCCTATGGTGCCTTATGTAGGATGGAAGATGTTGGGCAGGATTCACGAAGGCTTGCACGGAGTCTAAGAGTAGTGTAAGACTCCATGCAGCCCTCACGATCCAGGAACAGCCCGAAATTCCGTGTAAGAGACCAGCTAAAATGTCTCTTACATGGACTGGGCGTGGATATGCTAATCACCTCACTTGCAGCTGAAAGGCATGATCCACGAAGGCCAAACCAGCCCGTGTAAGAGCCGCGTTAGCTGCAGAAATGTACTCAGTTGACAACTGAGAACGTTTCTGCAAATAACACAATGGAGCCATGTCAGCTCCAAATAAAGGGTGCATATGTGTCAGGCAGCATGCCAATGGACAAATATGTGGCCATTGGCAAGGTACCCCGATGCAAATATGAGAAATAAATATTTTTTTTTTGGCGATTGCCGATGTTTAAACGCAGCACAGCCCCGCGTAAATGGGCTGCGCTATATAAAACATAAAAATGAAGGTTATAAATCCACAAATGTGGGTTTTATGCAATACATGGATTAACAATGCAGGGACCAGCAGACCAAAAACAGCATGGCCACCATTTAGTGGTTGCTAAGGGGGGAAGCTGAGTCTAAGACATGTAACTAAGCATTAGTAGGCAATCTGATGTAAATGAGTGTTAGGATACTGAATCCCACTGTCACATAGCAAATGAGCACATTCTGAGTAGTGTAAGAGTTACATAAGGAACACAGTAGGAGATAGGTGACATCACAGGGGGAATGGCAGAAAGAAATGCAGTTCATTGGAGGTCAGTGTTACATGACAGATGTCAGACACATATCATGGAAAGTGGAGTGCCACAAGATAAGCATGGGAAAGTCAAGAAATGGAAGGTGTACACTGTTGCTTACACCAAAGTTTCTTGCTGGGCGTGCATGCACACGTGTGTGCGCCATGAGGTACGAGTAGGGCAGTGTGCGTGCATGTAAGGCAGACTGAGCATGTGGGAGCCTGTTGGTAGACTTGTAAGACTGTTTGCGCTGGTGTGCACGTGTTTTAACCTTAATAAGTAGATTCTAAACCGTGTAAGCATGTGCGCGTGCGTGTAAGCCACTGTGAGCGTGTTTCTGCTGGTATGCGCATTGCTCCCCCCTGAGGAAACAGAAAGGAAAAAGGAAGCAACAGAATTAGTAGGAAGCTAGCAGGGAATACTGCTGGAGCTAGCAGGTGAAAACACTTAGAAGCAGGCAATAACACAGGCAGAATAGTAGCCCAGCCAAGCACTTAAAACTCTGCAAACAGCAGTGCAGGATGTTTCTCTCAAGAGACACTGCAAGACAGGAGTAAGCTATTAGAAGTGAAAACTGGAAAAGCTGAACTCAGAGCAGAAATGCTAGGGGCTGCCATAGGAGACATAGGCTCCTTGCTGAGGGTGGTGACAATGCAAATGGTGCCAGACAACCCACAGTGAGGAGACGGAGAAGGGTGTACAGGCCCAGGGTCACCTACCACGGGTTACATGAGCTGGAGATAGTAGAGCGCTATAGAATGGACAGAGAGCTCCTGCAGCAAATTGTTGAGCTGTGCAGGCCACGCCTCACACACAGAACTAACAGAGAGGAACCCATCCCAGTGGAAACCAAGGTATGTGTTGGCCTAAGAATACTAGCAACAGGTACCTTCCAGAGACCAACTGGTGATATTATGGGGATATCACAGGCATCAGCCTCCAGGGTACTGCACCAGTTCCTGGATGCCATGTCAGCACATGTCGGTGATCATGTATATTTCCCTAATGCCCATGAGGTATTGGCCAGCAATATGCGTCTCTTCCAGCAAATAGCGGAATACCCTGAGGTAGTGGGTGCAATAGACTGCACGCACATACGCATCAAAGCACCAGCCGGTGAGTGGGGTAGGGCCTACATAAACTGCAAGGGCTTCCCCTCCATCAACTGCCAGGTCATGTGTGATGCCCAGGGCATAATAATGAATGTGCTTGCTGGCTGCCCTGGGAGCTACCATGATTCCCATATCTGGCATTTGACGCAGCTGTACCAGACATTTGCCAATGGGGACATCCCACATGGACACCTAGTGGGGGATGCAGGTTATGCACTGGAGCCGTGGCTGATGACACCCATCAGAAACGCGCACACACACCTGAACAGGAATGCCATAATGAGGCACACACACAAACACGTAATGTAATAGAGCATGTGTTTGGGCTGCTCAAGTCACGGTTCCGGTGTCTGGACACATCTGGTGGAGCCTTGCAGTACTCACCAACTACATGTACCCAAATTGTCATGGTATGTGCTATGCTACATAATATGATCTTGCGAAAACAGCTGCAGCAGGACCAGCATAGGGCTGGGCCAAACAGCCCCCCATCATTGCCAAGGCCATCACAGGCAGAGCGTGGCTCGGAGGAGGAACAACCTGAGCCTGCCCGAGTAGGCAGAAGGAGGCGTGCCCAGTATGACCTGGCCTTGGCAAAGAGGCAACGCATAGCACATACACTGGCTCAGTAGGAACCCTGGGAATGATACCCCTCTCTGACTCACTCATATAATAACAGGGATGCCTAAAATGACATAACCTGCTCTCAAACATGTACAGGGAGTGTAGTATGTGCATCCGACAGAGGCAGCCCTGCAGCACCACCTGAGGCATGAATGCCATGTGTTAAGCAATGTAACACCATGTAGTATATGCAAACTTGATGACCCTGACTAACTAGGGATAAGAACCTAGATAACGCTACACAATGCCAGCATTCTAAACAGCAAGATGCATGCAGTCTAAACTCCCCCAGTATGGAGAATGTTGATATCTGTCCTGTAACAGAAAACTGGGTCAAGGCTCACAACAGCACCCTAACACTACCAGGTTACACCTCATACTGTACTGTACAGCCTCAAAACATGGAACAAGCTACAAAAGGAGAGTGACTAGCAATAATTGTCAAGGATAGCCACACCCCCATGTTGGTACCACAACAAGAAGCAGCATGGACTAGCCATGGTCAAGTAACAGTGGCTAAAACTGCCTCCCAGTTTATAGCCTGCTACAGACAACCATTGTAACACCAGAAACTCCACTTGGCCTATGTTGGAATACATGAATATATCAAGCCCTCCAAACCACATTATATTGGGTGACTGAAAATACCCAAACATAGACTGGGAGCATTATTCTAGCTCCAACACTGTAGGACAAAGGTTCCTAGAATCCATAAACCAAAATGCCCAGGAACAACGTACCACTCCCACAAGAGGGGTAAGCATACTGGATGTGATAATCAGCAACATGGGTACTGGATGTCAAGATGGGAAGTGTATCCCTCATTGGTAAGACCAGACCATAGAGTAATCACACCGGATATACACATCCTGACCACAGTCCCTGGCCAGAAAACCACAGTGAAAAACATGTGTAAAGCAAAAGTTGCACTCCTCCAAACTGATGTGGAATCCATTAAAGGCCCTATGCAGGTGCAAAATATGGGCCACACCTCAGAACCTGTTATACAGGCATTCCATGAACACTGTCAGGAATGCATGGATTATGCAATCCCAAATAAAACCAAGACACAATGCCATACATGCAGGCATCTGGCATGGTGGACTCCAGCCATTACCAAACCATGCAAGAGAATGAGGAAGCTACTACATGATACAGCAAACATAAAAAGGGAAGTAATTTCTGATCAGTAGTATGGAAATAAAATATGTCCACTCATACAATCCACTAAGGCCAGCTACAACAAGTTGAATCTGTGAATCTTGAGGCAGTTACACCTGCCCCATGTACACAGACAACCCTCACCTCCCCCCAAGAAATACAAATATATGTGAGAGATGCAACCATTTATCCAAACCGAAGGCTGAGCTCTCTCAACTCAGTACTGTCAAAACTAGTCAGGAGGAGAAGGTAACCACACACACCACAAACCCAGTCTCACATAGACCTATCACAACTGCAAACCAAAGACATAAACACAGAAAAACATTCCCGGAGGCTCTAATTACAAACATACCACATCAATAGAGGCCTCCAAAGCAGACACCCAAGCAACTACTACCTCCAAACATAGCACATGCAACACATAGTACACAAAGCTGGTGTGCCAAATAGTCACAGGCCAGAAGGAGAAACAACATGCCTGATACAGTTGTAATAGGTGACTCCATAGTCAGACACACTGCTGTCCCGCTCACCAGACTGAACAAGGGAAAGGGTACAGTAAGCTGCCTGTAGGCTGCTACAATATGCCACATAACACAAGTACGCAGGTCACCCCAAAGCAAGTAGAAATATGATGCAGTCATTGTCCATGCTGGCATGAATGACCTGAGATGTACCTCCCCGGACTACATGAAAAGAGACATAGATGAACTCTCCGATTATGTAGTCCAGGCCAGTATGACACTGACCGTGTGCAGCATCCTACCCTCACCAAGAATGATGCTACAGTACAAACACAGAATGATCCCAGTAATGCAAATAGCACACTCTGCTACTGCGTCTCTCACTACTGTCATAGCACAGTTAGTTATGGCTTTGAATTCCACAAATGCCACGTATGTTTTTGTCACACAGAATGCCCATGTGTGTGGGTTGTTGTTCAAGGGGGTGGAAGTAGGGTGTTTGCAATTACATGTGTGAGAGAACTGACCCTTTTGGCAACCAGTACAACATACCAGCTGCTGCATATTCCAATCTCTACACAGAGATGATCTCAGCACCCTACAAGTACAGCAGAAGAGGGCAAATCTCCCAGTAATGCAAATAGCACGCTCTGCTACTGCGTCTCTCACTACTGTCATAGCACAGTTAGTTATGGCTTGGAATTCCACAAATGCCACGTATGTTTTTGTCACACAGAATGCCCATGTGTGTGGGTTGTTGTTCACAAAGGGGGGGGTGGAAGTAGGGTGTGTGCAATTACATGTGTGAAAGAACTGACCCTTTTGGCAATCAGTACAACACACCAGCTGCTGCATATTCCAATCTCTACACAGAGATGATGTCAGCACCCTACAAGTACAGCAGAAGAGAGCAAATCTCCCAGTAATGCAAATAGCACACTCTGCTACTGCGTCTCTCACTACTGTCATAGCACAGTTAGTTATGGCTTTGAATTCCACAAATGCCACGTATGTTTTTGTCACACAGAATGCCCATGTGTGTGGGTTGTTGTTCACAAAGAGGGGGGGTGGAAGTAGGGTGTGTGCAATTACATGTGTGAAAGAACTGACCCTTTTGGCAACCAGTACAACACACCAGCTGCTGCATATTCCAATCTCTACACAGAGATGATGTCAGCACCCTACAAGTACAGCAGAAGAGGGCAAATCTCCCAGTAATGCAAATAGCACGCTCTGCTACTGCGTCTCTCACTACTGTCATAGCACAGTTAGTTATCGCTTTGAATTCCACAAATGCCACGTATGTTTTTGTCACACAGAATGCCCATGTCTGTGGGTTGTTGTTCACAATAATGCATGACATCGATTAAACCTGTAATGGCAATGCACACAGATGATGTATGTGTGAATGGGGGGGGGTGGAAGTAGGGTGTGTGCAATTACATGTGTGAAAGAACTGACCCTTTTGGCAACCAGTACAACACACCAGCTGCTGCATATTCCAATCTCTACACAGAGATGATGTCAGCACCCTACAAGTACAGCAGAAGAGGGCAAATCTCCCAGTAATGCAAATAGCATGCTCTGCTACTGCGTCTCTCACTACTGTCATAGCACAGTTAGTTATGGCTTTGAATTCCACAAATGCCACGTATGTTTTTGTCACACAGAATGCCCATGTGTGTGGGTTGTTGTTCACAATAATGCATGACATCAATTAAACCAGTAATGGCAATGCACACAGATGATGTATGTGTGTGCCAAATACACATATATACCTGTGACCTTCCAATAGTTCCCATGTCTGACGCCTGCCACATGTGAATACATGGTATTTGCACTGGATAACATTATGACTGTGGTTTTCTGTATGGGTGCTGCATGTGGTATGTGTATATACAGTGTGAGTTGTATATGGTATCATCCTAGCGGCGAGGGATACACATCTGGTCTGGGGCATATAGTCTACATGTTGTTGATGAACAGGTGCTGCATGTTTTCACCTGTTGTAGGAGTGGTAACAAGTTGTTCCATAGCAATGCAGTGACTACATGCTAGGAACCTTTCAGCTAGGGTGTTGTAGCTACAGTAATTCATCAGCATTCTGTAATACTTCAGCAGTCTTGGTGAGGGTATGATGCCAACCAAGGTCAGGGTCATACCAGCCTGTGCCACATGCTCAGAGAACCCTTCTATGTTCCCTATCATGTAGTCTAGGGAGGTACATCACAGGTCAGCCATAGTGGCATGGACAATGACTGAGTCATATGTGTCCATGGCTCTGACTGACCTGTATGCTTGTGTTATGTGGTGGACCATAGTGCCCCACGGGCATATCACTGTGACCTTCACCTTGTCCAGACTGGTGAGTGGGACCTCACTGTACCGGACAATAAAGGTACCTAACACAACTGTAGCAGGTGTGTTGTCTAGCCGTACAGGCTGTGACTGTTTGGCACACAGAATTTGTGTGCTATGTGTTGCACGTGTTGTGTTCCGGCTTAACGTATGCCTGTGTGCCAGCTGCAGAGGTGTCTGCTGCTCAGGCAGGATGCTATTCTGAGGCTCCACGAATGCCCCAGTGTGTTCATGTGTTTGGATTGCTGTCAGTGTAGGTCTACATCAGACTGGTATTGTAGTCACTGTAGTATTTCATGCCACCTGACAGGTTATGCCAGTACTGGGTTCAGAGTGCTTAGTCCCCAGTTTGGCTATGTGGTTGCATCTCACATATGTGTTGTACGTCCATGTGTAGGGGAGAGGGTTGACTGTGTACATGTGGCAGCTGTGACATTGCCACATGACTCACATATTCCACAACTGTACCATAGAGGTGACTGACAAGTGACCTTTGCACATGCTACCATAGTATTGTGATTGCCATGGTGATTAACAGCACATAGGGCCAATGGGGAACAAGGTACAGAGGGTGAGTATGTGAGGGTGTAGTGTCTGTGATTAGTTAGCACTGGCATATATGACTGCTCACGTGGTGAAATGCCAGGTAAGTCATATGCAATGTGTCACAGGCAACGTACATGCGAACAGGACAAACAGTGATGTTCTGCCAAGTGAGACATGGACATACATATAGTAAGCTATGCAGATGTCACTAGGAATCCACAGAAGCTCTGTAAATCTGTATTGCAGGCGGAATCAGTGTTCCAGGGTAACTGCAAGAAAACATGCATGCAAACAAAGCTACAGTAAGCAGGGCTGCATGTAGTCCATTGTACAACAAACAAGCTGTACCACTTTCAGTAGGTAACAGTGCAAATATGCAGGCACTATACACATGTACATGGAAATACACAGGCCAGATGACCAGGGTTCAGTCTCAGCACACACAAGTGTACAGACCATATACCATCAGGATGTACAATAACCGGATGGAAACCCAGGTGCTCACACCTGCAGTAATACACATGTCAAATAACAGACACTGAGCCTTCACTCAGTGGTCTCATACTTAGCAGGATGTATGCTACCTGTCCTGCCACTACAGTATCCCTGACATTTATGGGGACTCTCCCTGCTGTGAAAGTTAGTTTTGTGTGTTGGGGCTATCTAGCATGGTATGAGATGTGAGCTTGCAGTGCTAGGGTGCTCCTGTGTGTCCTGTACCAGCCGTCTAGTACTGCACACATATCAACATCCTCAAACATCCGCATTGCAGAGTCCAGTGTGGGCAACATGCCACTTGCAGTTTACATGTCCATCATTGTGTATCAATACTTTCATTACCTTATCCCCTGTGCTACCTATGTATGTGGCCTTCTGTTGACATCCTTACCACCAGTATGCAAACATGTGCAGATGATACACTATGGTACTTACCATGGATGTAGACAACAGTACAAGACAATCATACCCTTACTGCATCAGGCATGCTGGGATATACCCACAATTATATCAGCACACAGTACTGTTAATAGCATGATACTATTACTACACGTCTATGTAGTCACCCTGTGCATCAGCAACATGTTAACCTGTACCTGCACTGATGTTACAGATTGCAGGAGGTGGCACAGTTTCATCATATCCACAGGGTGTGAACTTGGTATGCCTGAGTCTGCCACTGATACCACCAATTGACATGTATGTGTATGTGTGTTGGTGAGGGACAGCAGTACAAGGTGGGGCAATGTTGATGCAGTGTGTGCGTGTATGCGGTATCCCTAGATGTTGTCAATTCGCATTTGTGTATGGATGCACACAGTTCCACCTCATGGCTGCCATATACCGGTGTTTGTGGACAGCCACAGACTGTACCTGCCAGCTCATACAGATCAGTGTCTCTGGCCACCGACACAGTACCTGTGCCTTGCAGGGGTGCTACGGACCGTATCCGGTACCAATCCATACTGGGTACTGTCATCAGAAGCAGGTGTTCATTGACTGGACTCAGATCCCTGTTGGGCCTGTCCAGAGCCACGTGCACGAGGTCGCCTGGGGCGGTCTGCTGACAGCACAGACCCAGCATTGCTGGGGCTGCTGCTGGCACTATGGGGGTGGCCGCCGCCCTGTTGTCATCCGCGATGACTGCCAGCTGCTGCTGTTACTGTCATACGCCCACGTCGACACCTCAATCGTCCACCATTGCCCTGGATCATGGACATGTAGTTGTGGAACTGATCTAATATGTCCCCACAATGTCTGTCTATGACATCTGTGAAATTACGGATGGCAGCCGCAATGACACGCATACTGTCAGTCATGGCTGTGCAACATGCTGCCAGCTCCCTCAGACCCTGTCTGGTGTACCGTTCCATACATGACTGTGCCTGCATGACAGCCCGAAACATAGCTGAGGTTGTAAGACCTCTGTGGGCACGTCTGACAGGGGCAGTACGCCCATGGATGCTCCCACGAGAACCCCTGGACATCTGTCTGTGTGGTACCATCTAAGGGCCATGCCCATGGCTGCTGTGTGGGGAAGCATGTGCCACAGATACCACATTACCCTGGTCAATGCCCACTGTATCCTGTCCATCACCTAGGGACATTGGTGACAAAGGATGGATTGGCAGGATGACTGTGCACATTGATGGGGTTGACAGCTGTGTACTGTCAATTGGCTAACCAGTGATGGACCCTGGCACACCTTCCTGTGCCATTACACAGATGTCATCATTATCAGTACCCGGGGCACCTGATTCAGGTTCCCTGCTGCATGACACCAGAGCAGCACCAGAACCTGTGGGAGGGAAACAGGAAACACAGTTTACAATGTCTACACAATGATACCAGTGATGCACACATGCACACATGCACAGGTGCACACATGCACACATGTACACATGCACAGGTGCACACATGCACACATGCACACATGCACAGGTGCACACATGCACATTTGCACACAGTTGCATACTTGCACACTTGCACACAGTTGCACACTTGCACACTACTCAGTGTGTGAGATATCAACACACAGACACAGACACACTTGCATGCATACACAGAGCACTACTAAGTGAGCCTAATATTACTATTACTATCAAGACTATTAACGGTATTGTTAATACACACTCACCAGCATGGATAGGCTGCATTGCTGTTACACCAGAGGGACCTGCAGAAGTGAGGAAATTAATGTCAGTGGGCACAACTGTGCCATTGTTACTGTGTATGATACAGGTCAGTGGTACAACAGTTGCCTTTCACAGGTCAGCTGCTGATATTGAGAATATCACACTTGCACAATAAATACTATGATGACAGCTACAAACCAAGGACACACCTCACACATGCATTAACTAACAGTGTACACAACAGTCAACTATACATATGGCATATTACCTGCACGCTCGTAGTCATGGTGCTGTGTGGCTCCAGCCTTCATCATAATGCATGTCTGCTGCTGTTGTTGTTGTTGGTGGGCTGGAGCCACAACACTTATGAGTAGTCCCTCAGTCTGGTGAGCGGGGGATGTGTAGCCACCCCACCACCTGTGACAACCTGTTGCCTGTGGATATCCAACGCACGCTGACGGACATTTCTGATTAAATCACTGCAGTGATGTCGTACCTGCTCATATGTCCTATTATGCGTGCCTATGTCATTTACCCGACGGACCAGGTCTTGCCACAGTGCAGCCCTCTCCTGCTGATTCTGGCTGGTGCGGGAAAAGAGTATTGCATAATCCCGCACCAGGCTCTGGTGTATTTCCTCATCCTCATCTGCAGAGTATGCTGGATTGTGCTGGTGAGCCATGGTCCTGAAAAAGAAATAAAATTATATCAGCAAAATATGTCAGCAGAATTTGGCACACATACTACACATGCTTCTCGACTGTTGTGATACAACATATCTCACATATATAGCATATGTCTGTCTATTGGTGGATACACATGTAAATGGCCAGGTATCAGTGCTCAGCCAACAACTGTACAACAGTACCTGGCACACTCCATACGACATACTACCAAACCCCAGCAGTCAGAACACTGATTCAGGTCCAAAGCAAATCCTCACTCTGGGGGTTTGTATCGAGGTATTGTATGGGGTACATCATCAACTACTGTGATCTGACCACAAACTAATTGCCCTGGATATACATATCCCACCTCCACCACCAGCACAAATGACTACAGTGAATAACATTTCAAATGCAAACTTTACACTTCGTAAGACTGAGATGGTATCCTTTAAGCCCACTGGGCCAGTGGAAGCCACAACCCACAATGCTGACTCCTTCACACATGATTTCTATGGACATCTCCGAGAATGCATGGATCATGCAATCCCATATAAGACCAAGACACTCTCCACAAAGGGAAAGCATCCTGTCTGGTGGACCCCAGCCATAGACAGATTGTATAACAAAAGATGGAAGCTACTGCAAGACAGAGCATAATTCCATAAAGGGAAGGAATGTCTGATCAGCACTAGTAAAGAGCTATGTTCTCTCATACAAACATCCATGGGCAACTTTGAGAGGGAAATCACCGGGGACAATTCAGATAACCACAAGGCCTTCTTCATTTATGTTAGAAACCTGGTCAGAAACCCTCCAATATGCTCATAGTTAGTACACAACAACAAATAATTCACTGAACCCACAAATATTGGCAACATTGTGGCAGACAGGTTCAGTGCAATTTTCCCCCTCTCTCTCCCCCAAATAAAGACATACTTATCCCAGCTGAATGTAACCTCCCTGTCATCACAGATGTCCAGGTGAGAGCCGCCCTCAGAAAAGCATAAAACACAGCATCAATGGGACCTGATGGTATCCCCGGTTGCATGCTACATGAACTCCAAGAGGAGCTAGACACACATATAGAAGTGCTATGTAACACTAGCCTGACTACAGGATATGTACCTGTACACTGGCGTACAGCAGCCATGGTTCCACTCCACAAAGGAGGCACCTCTACATACCAATACAATACAACACAACACAATACAATACAACACAATACAATACAATACAATACAATACAATACAATACAATACAATATGCTATTGCCCCTGGGACTACAGCAGCATACTGTTCTGCTACCCTGGCCATTGTGACACATGTGATGTGATGGTACCTGCTCCTGTCAAACAGTTACACAGGGTGACTCATATGGCATATTACCAATCTGACTAACATTCAGCAGGGGTATGTGTGACATGTACTCATGGGGAGTCTTGATTCTTAATGCTGTGTGGTTTACTGCAGGGTATGTCTTATCTGTGGGTAGGAACCTGTACCTCCGCCATGTGCTCTCTACTGCAGTGTCACAGATGACACACAGCAGTCATTTAGGTTATGGATGGTGTGAAGTGTTACTATGGTTGTTGGACATCTGTCATGGGTGTGACTTAAGTATGTAAATCCAGGAGTGGTAACCTCTATGTGGGTAGTATGTGTGCACTCTGTGGTGTTGTCAGTCACTGTGCATTGGTAATGTGTTTGAGTGCATTGTCACAATGTCGTACATGTCACTGTGTCCTTCTCCATATCTGTAGATGTCATGTGAGGTACATACCGTGGCAGCCATTGTGTGGTGTCGAGGGGTACACTGACCTGCATATCCATAGCTGACACACCATGTCTGCTGACACATACCATGTACAGGTATTCCAGGAATAGTGTGCCACTGTGACTATCATTGGGGGGACTATTGTACACATTTATGACCCAGTTCACCCCTGACACATGCAGTGGTGGTCAGCCAATCACATATCTAGTGGTTACTGGTGTAGGTGATTTGAAATGGGGTATGGCACTCCAGTTTTGACACTGATGTTCACTCCATGCCTTTGTCACCAGGCACCTGTTGCAATACATCTGTACACATGTGCCTTACTCAGAATATATGTACATCTCTCTCTCTCTCTCTCTATATATATATATATATACATATGTGTATATATATGTGTATATATATATATATATATATATATATATATATATATATATATATATATATATATATATATATGTATGTATATATATATATATATATATATATATATATATATATATATATATATATATATATATATATATATGTATATATATATATATATATATATATATATATATATATATATATATATCGATGTACATATATTGCTATAGATATGGAGAGGGGGGGAGTGTGACAGAGAGGGGGTGAGAGTGACAGAGGGGGTGGGACAGGGGGAGTGTGAGATCGTCATATACATTCATATCTGTAGATAATCAGATCTGTCTGTCTATGTATATGTATCGACATATATCTATATCTGTATGTGTGTATTACATATATATGTTTGTACATATTCTATCTATCTACATCTGTCTATGTATTCCTACATCCCTCTCTATCTATGTATACATATATGCATATTATATATATATATATATAAATACATACATATATTGACATACATACGTACCCATATGATAGATAGGTATATCAACATGTTTGTTTACAAAACTGTATACACACACTAACATACTGCTAAACATACATAACTGTGAAACCTACTTTGTACATTGCACTACAACCTACATTCAACCTACATTGATATGTGCACATAGATGCCCTCACTTACATATATATGTACAGCCTTCACTGATAGTTGCTGTATGTCCCCTGTCCTATGCACATCTTCATATACATATAGATACAGACCAATGACACATATGGAGGGTTCACAGTATGTAGTCTTTTACAGTATTACTTTACATTACCTGTGTTTGTCACAGCTGGTTGTGTTGCCTTTTGGATTGGTGTCCTGCTGCTGCTCCAGTTGACAGATGTCAGCTTTCTAGTAGGTTTTGTTGAGTGTTGTTGTTTGTGTATGTTTTTCTCTCTCTCTCTCTCTCTCTCTCTCCCTACCTCCAGAGGGTGCAATGAAAGTATTGCATGTGTGGACTGGGAGTACAGCATGCTTTTGTAGGTATCTGCATATGTCCATGTGATGGCCTCTGCACCAATTGTTAGCCAGCATTTGCTAATTGCATGCAGCCAGTTGTGTACTGATTGCAGTTCTCACTGTGATTCCAGGACAGTGCTATAAAAAGATATGTGAGATAGGCGTAGCCGTTTCAGAGCTTAAGGGCAGGGACCATGCTGGTATGCTGTGGACACTGTTCTGTGAGTGTAAAGGTTATTATCTCTCTCATATTTCTGGCTGTGTTGTAGATTAACATTTCTCCATTCATTTCTCCAGTTTCCTGTACTAAGTGTGTATGTACACTGACACCTAAGACTACTACTACTGTTAATGTGGGTGTGTGTGCTTTCCTGTGGGACATGTGGTGTAAGTGGAATAGCAGTGGCTCTTGCACTTTGTTGCTATGGCTTCAATATGTGCCCTTTACATTCACTACTTGTATGCCTGCTTGGTGTTTTGACTGTAGTGTGTTGCTGTGGCTTTCCTATTTTCCATGTACATTCACACCTTGGAATGCTTGCTATATGTGCTAGGGTGTTACTGCATGCAGTGTGGTCTGGCCATGGTGTGGGCCTTGACATCTATTAGGGTATTTGAGTATGCTGCTGAGCAGGCCCCAGAGACTCTCAGGTGCATTTTTTATCTGCCTCATGGAATGGTACATATCAGTGGGGTACACCCATTAAATTGTCTGGTATTCTGCAGTTGTGACTGTGGGTTAGCATAAGCATATGTATTACTACACTATTTCCAAAGTGCAAGTGGTGCATACTTTCAGTACTTCATAGTTACCATTGCATGTGTTGTAACACCTTTCTGCCTACTGTTTGTACATTTCACAGGGAGTCTGTGGGGCATCCATGTAACTCAGTCACTGTTGCTATGTCTAGGCTCTTAACTATTCAAATATGGCAGTGTCAGACCTCTCAAGTGTACAGATATTTGCAGGATGTCCACAATTTGCCTCATAGTTTGGTCCATATCTCATAAACAGCTTTTTCTGGCAAATCACTCAGGGCTCAAGTCAGACTATAGTGACAAACATTTCAGTTTCAGACTTCATACCCTTCCAAACATCCAACATAATGCAAAACCTGTTACTCTCTCAACTGTCTAAGTTTGTCGGAGTAATATTTGAAATGTGTCCCAGTTTTTGGGCATTTGTTCCACATTTTTTTATTACTTAGTCCAGATGTGTTGCTGTAAGAGGTTGTGGGGTATGGGCAGTGATTATCCTGCTGTGGGAATGTGTGTGGCTTGCAAGGCGCTACAGTGACATTATTACCTACTAGCTACCAACTAGCATGGCTGTTTCTGTTCACACACTACTATTCTAGAAATCCACTACATTTGACAGTAAATATACATGACATGCTTTGTGTACTACACATCCTATATTCCCTTTACATTCATTCCTACTATTGCATGATATATTTATTGTAGCACAATGTTCTTATATAACAGTCATGGCTTAGTGGTGAGTCATGCAGACTATTGTTTTCAAGGTCCTGAGTTCGAGACTGACAGTGGGATTCTATTTTGCTTTTGAGCAGACTACAGGCCTTGTCATTCAGAGTGACTAAGGCACTTTTAAGCAGTTGTAACCGGGTTAGCGCTGGTTTACGTGGAGCTCACGCATGCGCTCTAGCGTTCAGCTCCGCGCACACCTGCTTACAACTGCTTAAAAGTGCTTACTCTTGCGCACACCCGCGCTAATTTCTTTGAAAGAAATGAAAATGGGAGACAGGAAAGTGGTGAAAAAGGGGTCACAAAGAGGGTAAGACAGTAGGGAAACAAGCTCGGGTTTTGCAGGAGGGATGTAGGTAAGGCCCATAGCTGCCCATTTCTTCATCAGCAACAGCTGTGCATATGTTTGTAATTTGGTGTGACATTTGAAACCTTCCACCCCTGAGAGAGGTATGAGGACAAAAATAATACTTGTTGTACAGCCAATTGTAATTGACAGTTTCCATGTCCAGAAGACATGTGTGCGAAATGCACAGCTATGTATGGGGCATAATTTTGTTGTGGGTACAAAGTGCCCTTTTTTTTTTTTTTTTTTCATGTGAGAGTGGTATGTCAGGTACAGGAAGTCGGTATAGCTGGGGAGGTAGGTTGGGTAGGTTAACAGACAAGACAAACAAGACGCGTACAGGGGCGGTGTATGACACATGTGGGGGGGTTACACAATTGACAGGAACGGATGTTTGGATATCTCGAGCCCACAGATGGCAACAGTGGAACTGATATCCCCACCCATGGGCAGTTGCCACTGTGCCTTCACTGCCCAGGATGGGGCTGTGCTGGGGGCTGTGTAGGCTGGGCAGCAGGTATGCCCATTAGTTGTGCCACCCGTGCCTCAAGCTGGCATAGGGGCCCAAGAACAGCATCCCGGATCTCCCTACGCACCACAGTCCGGACATTACGGAGGGTGAGTGGATGTTCTCCTCCAGCCACACTTGCAGAGGGGGAACAAGCCCCATCACCTGCAGCACTTCCACCCACAGGTGGCACAAGGCCACCGGAGGAGGGTCCGGCCTGGCCACTACTGCCAGGTGCACTCGCCAGCTGAGGAGGGAAAGGTGGGTCCGCTGGAATCCGCCTTCCCTGTCGTCCTATGTTTTGCATTATGTTATGACAGTTTGGGTTAGTAACGTACAATACCATTCACAATTAGTTGTAACAGCATGCATTAGTATTCCCATTAACCAAACACCCATATATTCAAACCATTGAACAGCAAGCATAACACATGCATAATTTGAACAGCAATACACAGTCCAACAACATGCAGGGTTGATTGATGGCAACAGGCCATCAGGTTTGGAAGTATGAATAGGGCAGATGCATCAACGTACATGCAAATATGTATGAACCAACATGACAAATGTCCAGGGGTGTTAATTGTGATTGCACATACCAATTTCACGTGGAATGGATTATATGTGGTTATAGGGTAGGGTGAAGAAAATTTAATTAACAACTTCAAATACCAATACATATGCTGTACATTTCTAATAGCTGCAGATATATACACACTACAGTTCTACCTACAGTTTCCTATGTGACAACTACTTCAGGTTGGTGATAGGAATGTTACTGCTACATCAATATACATTTTCATTTTTATTCATACACATTCATATCTGGCTCTGTTCAGCTATATCATCCTGCTACATTTGCTTTATATAGCTATAGACAAATGTGGATGTTTGGTATTTCAGACAACCATACTATCTGCATATTGCAGACTGTGAGCAACATATCCAGATTTTGGGACACACATTCCAGCTGTGGTACCGTTCTCAACACATGTTACTGTTTGGTTCTGCCTGTCACATTCATTTCATTCTGTACTGAATGCAGTATACTTTTTTCAGGAGTTATTACTACTTTATTGGTGGATTCATAACTCTTTCTCACACTCTCTCACTTGTTTTATTTTTACAATTCAGGATGGTACTTAATTCTAGGCTTTATTGACATGTTTTACCTGTAGTTATAACAATCCTTTCCAACACTCTCACTTCTGTCATGTTTCTGTATTTCAACAGGGATATATTTCACACATGTGTTTTACTCAGCTTCTGCAGCTGTACTTTTCAGCCTGCTGCAGGTTATGTACTATTATATTACAGGTGGGACATCTTTATTTCAGACTTGTTTAATTTTTATGTTTGGATTACAGGCTGCATCACACTTTTGTAATCAAGCAATACTTGCAAACCCTCTTACACTGTTACTTGCACATTTTATTAATTAGTGACTACACTGCACTCTTTTGCTAACTGTCATACTTATATATTTATTTACAGTTACAGGGAGAGAATTACTGACCTGCCTGGTGGCGCAACCATGCCAGCCTATCGCCATAGGCTCTAAGGTTTGCAGAACGGACACCTGCAGCTGTAATATAAATAAAGTAATATTGGAATACACATCTCCATAATATCAGCTAGGTTAATTTCTTACATAAATAATTAGATGTAACTTACTCAGTAGTGGGTCGTTGGGCATTTGCCGGGCCTCCTGGATCCAACGGTTCAGTTGGTTCTGCTTCTGTCTTTTCAGGTCCGCATGGTGGTGACGGACCTTCTCACCAGTCCTTGGTATCCCTGTGGCACTGGTGAGATTACGAGCCAACCGGTCCCACGCCTCAGCCCTATATGCTCCCCACAGGACCTGGCCCTGCATGAGTTGGGCTTCATGACTGTGGACAAGGAGCCAAACCATATATTTGGACTCCTCAATGCCCCACCTCTGTGCTCGGAAGCAACTACCCTCACCTACACCTGACATTCTGGCTGCAAGTCGGTTCTACAATCGGTTATGCTGTGTATTCCCGCCTATGGGGCTTATATATGCCGTTTTTCCCGCACTTATCTGTGATTGGCCAATTTGGATTTGTATCAGCTTCCCAAAACCTGCTTTGTCATGCTCCTCTTTCTATTCATTCCTATATATATGCTATTACTGCATTTCTAAGTGCAACTGTCATGGCTTAGGGGTTTAGTACCTTGACTATGATACATGGTATCCTGGGTTTTAACTTAGCCATTGCTTTTTATATTTTATGACTGTCTACACAGGCTAGGAGGTGTGTCTGTGTAAAGGCAGTTTTGATACAGCTTGCTCAACGTTGCCCGTCAGTTAGCTTGTTGGCGCGGTGCACAGCTCCGCGCAAATGGGTTATGCTGGTTTACACGTGGTTTGGCTATCAGCACGCATATTACGCTCAGCTCAGCTATGGGCACACAGTTTCAGCGTGTTAAAATGCTGCTCAACCCCGGGCACTCATTTTACATCTATTAAACCACTGCTCACCTACGGGCACTCATTTTATACCTATTAAAACACTGCTCACTTACAGGCAGCTGTACTCAACTTGTTAGACTGTAGCTCAGCTATAGGCACATCTGACATTTTTTTTTTTATTATTATCTCACATTTCTTCAAAATACATGGCCCATTTCATTACATTTTACATAAAATATAATTTAATATGTGTACATATATGTCAGGGACTTGTTTCATGCTTATTTCACTAAAAATAAAAATTGATGCTGTGGGAGCTCGAACCACGACTGCCTGCTCTTCAGTCGACGTCTCGACTGCTACGCTATTGCTTCTTGACTTACTTTGCATATTTAGTTATTAAATGCTTTTCCACTGACTGCTAACTGTGGCTAAGCTACGGGCACACCCGCACAAACGAGCACACTCACGGGCAAACATTTTTACAATTTAAAAAAAAATATATAAGATGTTCATTTCTACATTTTATGTTTGTCGTCTGTGGGGGCATGTGTTGTGTTGTGTTTATTCACATTTACACGGGCTCTGTCGTGGGGGTTTACTTTCGGGACTTTTACTCTTCTGGGCGCGTGTCCGTTTGCAGGGCTCGGCCTACGGACACGCCCCCTACTGTCTTCCATGGACCGTGTTAGCCTTAGGTGTGATTCAGCATGCCCTCATGCATATGCATGACATGGCGACGTCACACCATTTAACTGCAGCCTCCGTGTAAGCCTTGTAACTCTTACACGGAGGCTTCATGAATCCTGCCCATTGTCTTTATCCTCTGTGGTGTCTCTGTCCACCCTGTAGTGGTTCACTGTCTCTGTATCATGTAACGCATATGTTAACCATGGTCTAAATACCCTTCATCTTCTTGGATGATGCCTGACACAGTCAGCATTTGCAATTTACAGGGGATATAAAAAGTGTACACACCCCTGTTAAAATGCCAGCTTTTTGTGATATAAAAAAATGAGAACACAATAAATCATTTCAAAACTTTTCCCACCTTTAATTATAAAACAAATAAATCTAATAGGGGAAAAATATAAAAAATAAAAAACGTACAATAAGCTGGTTGCATAAGTGTGCACAAGCTTAAACTAATACTTTGTTGAGGCACCTTTTGATTTAATTACAACATTTAGTCTTCTTGGGTAGGAGTCTATCAGCATGGCACATCTTGACATGGCAATATTTGCCCACTCTTCTTTGAAAAAGCACTCCATATCTGTCAGATTGCGAGGGCATCTTTTGTGCACAGCCATCTTCAGGTCACCCCACAGGTTTTGAATTGGATTTCAGTCTGGGCTCTGGCTGGGCCATTCCACAACTTTAATTTTCTTCTGGTGAAGCTATTCTTATGTTGATTTGGCTGTATGCCTGAGGTCATTGTCATGTTGAAAGGTGAAATTCCTCTTCATCTTCAGCTTTTTAGCAGATGCCTGAAGGTTTTTGGCTAAAAGTGAATGGTATTTGGAACTGTTCATAATTCCCTCCACCTCGACTAAAGCCCCAGTTCCAGTGGAAGAAAAGCAACCCCAAAGCATGATACTGCCACCACCATGCTACTCCATGGGGATGGTGTTCTTTTGGTGATATGGTATTTTTAAGGCAAAAGTACCTTTTGTAATTGTGGCCAAACAGGTCAACCTTGGTCTCATCAGACCATAACACATTTTCCTTTTCCCACATGCTTTTGGGAGACTTGATGTAATGTTTTGCAAATTTTAGCCTGCTTTTGGGAGACTGTGTATTGTTTTGCAAATTTTAGCCAGGCCTGGAAGTTTTTCTGTTAAGAAAAGGCTTCCATCTTGCAACCCTACCCCATAGTCCAGACATATGGAGAGTGCAGGAGATTGTTGTCACATGTAGTACACAACCAGTACTTGCCAGAAATTCCTACAGCTCTTTCAATGTTACTGTAAGTCTCTTGGCAGCCTCCCTGACCAGTTTTCATCTCGTCTTTTCATCAATTTTGGAGGGACATCCAGTTATTTGCAACGTCGCTGTTGTCCCATTTTTTCTCCACTTTGTGATGACTGTCTTCACTGTGTTCCATGGTATATCCAGTGCTGTGGAAATTCTTTTGCACCCTTCTCCTGACTGATACCTTTCAACAATGAGATCCCTTTGATGCTTTGTAAGCACTCTGCAAACCACGGCTTTTGCTGTAGCAGGCAACAGAGTAATTGTCAGGAAAATCCTACTAAGACAGCTGAACTTTATTTGGGGTTAATCAGAGTCTCTTTAATTGACGGAAAGTGTGTACCCAAGAAAAATGAATGCTGTAAATAAAATAAAAAAGTGCTTCAACAAAGTATTAGTTGAAGGGTATGCACACTCAAGCAACCAGCTTATTGTACATTTTTTATTTTTTATATTTTTCCCTTAACAGATTTGTTTGTTTTACAATTAAATTGCAAGGGTTATAGGTCACATTAATGGTGGAAAATTTTTGAAATGAATTATTCTGGTCTCATTTTTTATATCACAAAAACCTGGCATTTTAACAGGGGTGTGTACACTTTTTATATCCACTGTATATCACAGCTTGTTGCACATACAAATTTATGATGGCCTAGGCAACCATTAATATGTATTTTTAAAACTCTTGCTGTGTCTGTATTCCAACATGTGTTGGAATATAAAATTAAACTGGGAGAGATGTGTTTACATTTGTTTTATATATTTCTGAATCACTACATCATGCTTTTTTGCCTCATTAGCATTCAGCTTGGCTGACTGTATGGTTATTAGCATATTCTGATATTAACCTTTGCTTTGCAACCAGCTATGACATGTACTGTAGTTTTCTGAACTGCAAATACTTTGGTCATTGCTGCTTGTCATGTACTCAAGCTTAGTGTGACAAGCACGCATTTATGAATCTTGGCCCCAGTGTTTCCTTATGTTTTATATACTGACATATTCAATATACTATATTATATTATATTTCTGCCATCTATGTTGCTAGATTTTCAACATTTGGACTTTTGACTATGGTTTTTCTGCATCTAGTCTTTTCTGACATTAGGGATTTAGTAGTGCTGTCTTGATCTAATGTGCATACAATAAAATCCCATTAGGAAATCTGTCTTGCATTCATTATACGTCTGTGCATTAGCTGTCATTTGTATAACAGTTTTTTATGTGTATATTGTATGGATTCCATTAACTATTTGTCTAGATTAGATTACCAGGCTAATGGCACAAAAGTCTTTATAAGCCTATCCATTTTTACCCAAATTTCACCTGATTTTAGATCCCTAAGGGCTAGAGGATGGCTTAGGTTTGCGCATATGCCTCTTGAGTATTTTACACATTGCCCCTGTCCAGGAGTGACATGGGCACTATTTCAGGAGTGAATTTATGGTTCCCCCATCCCTTGTTCTAAACTGTGTTTAAAGAGGGTCAGGGAAGGGCTCTACTTTACATGAATAAGAAGCCTGAGAAGAGGTAATCTCTGAGACACATATCTGTCTCTCCAACTTGTTTTGTTAGTGTCACAGCCCAGGTTTAGATCCTTAGATCAGGTGGACCTTGTGCAGTTTGTCACCCTCAGGTCAATTTATAACTGAGAACAATCAGTTTATAGCCTGATAAAAGCAATTAAAGAGATGCAAGTAAAATAGGTTGTCTCTAATTTCCCTGAGTCTAAATAACTGGTATATCCACTATAGTCTTTAGGCCAAGCAAAAGGGGACAGTGGTAAACTTAGTAAGAGGTCCTTTGAGTGCACAGACTACTTCACAAAGACTTTCAATCACAGAACAGGCATGTATTTAACTGATTAAAGTTAATACACAGTAAGGTTCTTCATAATGAATATGTTTACATTAAACAATGACGAAATTCACAGTAAACTTGTAGGTGTAGGGCCTTGTGGCAGAGCTCCTGCAATACTGAGGCCAGATGTAGTGACTGCAGACTCTGAAATGAAAGAAAAACCCTACTAAGCTATAAAATTATATTGAGGCAATAGAGTTAGTATTTAGCCAAGGCTTTCAACACCATCCCCCATTCTGGAATTATAGCTAAACTCACTAAACTAGGTATAAATCCCCATGTCTCAAGATGGATTGCCAACTGGCTCACTGACAGAACACACACTGCAGACTCCAAATCTGACCTCAAAGCAGTGACAAGTGGATTACCACAGGGTTCCATCCTGGGACCTCTCCTGGTTGGTATCTACTTCTCTGAAGTACAGGCTAACACAGAAGACCTCTGGCTAATGACAGATGACTGCAAACTAGGAGCCATAGTCAAGTCCCCAAATGTTGTGGACATCCTACAGAAGGACCTCACTGAGACAGATACCTGGTGTCAGAGCCATGGCCTCAAGCTCAATGATAAAAAGTGCAGTGTCATCCCCTTTGGTAAAAACTTTGTACCCATGAAATACCACATAGGCAGCAATCTACTTAACACCAAATGTGTGATAAGAGACCTTGGGACCCAGGTGGACAGTAGTCTTTCCTTTGATAGTCACATCTCCACAGTAGTCAGGAAGTCCTTCTACATGGTATACCTCATCATAAAAGGGTTCTCATCCAGGAAAAAAGAGGTCATTGTTCCCCTCTACTCATCACTCATTAGACCCATTATAGAGTACAACGCCCCTTTTGAAATGTACCTCACAAGACATCTGCAGCAGCTGGAAAGGCCAGAGAAGTACCTCACAAAGAGGATTACTGGTCTCAAACAAATGCCCTACACTGACCGCCTCAAAAAACTCCAGCTTTACTCCATAGCATATTGCCTACTCAGAGGTGATCTCTGCCTAACATATAAAGCTATGTCAAACCCAAAGCTGTTGGACATACTACACCTAAAGAAATCCCTCCGAGCTACATGCTCTAGGAACCTAAACCTTGTCACCACAATAAACAGGACATGCTAGAGGGATAGATTCCTGTCCCAGAGACTTCCTATACTCTGGAACAAGCTACCCATCTATGTCAAGCAAAGTTCTTCACTGGCACTCTTAAAGAAATATCTTGATGAGTGGATGGGAAACAGGAAATACACCCCGGGGATCACTTCTGTGTCTCTGCTGGACAGTGGCACAGGAAAATAACTTTCTTGGGTGGCGTACGCTATGGAACCTTGCTGGCTAGGCTTACGTAGACCCTTGGGCCGATAGCCTAGTACCTACCTATGAACCTATGCACCTAAAAAAGTGCTGGAGGAAGGACCACAGTCAGAGCAAGAGAATACAGGGGAGATATAAGAGTAGAGTGATGGTAATAAAGTGTATGAATGTAAGCTCAAAGTAGTTTTTACAGGACATATACTGACAGAGAACCATAGCAATGCAGTGTAAATATACAGATGTATGGAGCAAATTATCAGAACATCAACATGACACTCCACTCATAAGCACAATATAACACAATCACTTAGAAAACATTTATGGGACTAACCAGTACATTAAAAACAATGTAAGATATATATATATATATATATATATATATATATATATATATATATATATATATATATATAGATAGATATATTGCAGAACACTAGCAACTCATATTACATACATATGAGTCATTCAGCATACATAAAGCATATCCAATCTGAATGAAAGTGTTACAAATATAAAACACTACTAAAGAACTTTCACTGTTTTGCATACTCTTACAACAAATAGAAATATAGTAAAATATGACACATACCTGCTCTATGAAGGAAGATAGTGATTGAGTGTAAGAGGAAACAACACTGAGACCCAAGGAATGAAAAGCCAATTACTCTGGTAGATTCACTTAAATTCTTGATCAGTTTGTGGTAGAATTCTTGTAAATTGACCCTTTCCAAAAGATTCTGTTTAAAAGATTTAAATAAAAAGTGGGACAATCTGATTGCTCCTTACTGCTGTCTGGTTTATTGAGTTTCCTGAGTGCTTTCATTCAGTAGACTTCATCAGATATGTTTTTAGCTCTAACTTCAATCCCCCAGCAGAGTTTTGTAGAAGAAGTCCTCAAAGCCCTTTCCAAGTGCAAGAACACTGCTTCTCTGGGGCCAGATAACATACAAGGCTGTCTACTAGCTAGCATGAAATTGGACCTGTCTGGCCACTACATTGGTTATTCAATATCAGCCTCCAAACAGGTGTTGTGCTGAATAAATGGAGGACAGCGAAGTCATCCCCACACAGAAGATGTGGCATCAGTGGGCTTTAGTAATTATAGAACCATAAAATCTGAGCAGCCTTATTTGTAAGGCTATGGAGAGGATCACTGTGGAATTAGTAAATAATGACATAGGTATACTACAAACTCTTGAGCCAAGCCAGCTCAGTTTTGTCTGAAACAAATATGCCTGCTTAACCTAGTTGACTTGGCAGAGAGCTGTGACACAGGCTCCCTACTGAAATGTCAACACTAGTAATGCAGCATTATGAACAACACTGAAAATGCAGAAGAGTGAATAACAAACATCACTCTTCACCTTTAAACTTTATTTTTGCACAGGGTGAGCCCCTCTTGTAGCTGCAGTGTAAAGACAAGGCCCCCATACTCTTGAAAATGTTATTGAAGCAATGGATGAGGGGAAATCTATACTCACTGCATGTCTAGGACCTTGAAAAGGTGTTTGACACCATCCAACACTCAGGTATCATTGATAAAGTCTTTCAGCTAAACATTAATCCTTTGTAATTTGTTGGATAGCAGACTAGATCACAAATAGAACCTGGAAGTTAGGGTTGGTAGTTCTACCTCTTCCAATTGAACTGTCACTAGTGATGTACTCCAGTGTTCAGTGCTAGGGCCCATCATCGTTGGTGTTTACTTCTCAGAGGCCAAAGAAAATGATAAATTTTATGACTGACTAACATTTCACATGGCAATAAACTTAGTGCTGTCATAAACTCTTCAAAGATACCAAGATCCTCCAAAAGAGCTTTCCCCAGACAAATAGCTGGTGTCATAACCATGGACTAAAAGTAAATGTCAAAAAATGTATAATAATCCCCTGTAACTATTTCATCAACAGCACACCTCTGAAAATTGATCTGGTAGTTAGGGACCTCAAACTCATTATGGACACACATGTTCACTGATGGATTCTAGAGTTGAAGAAACAAATTCATGGGTTTCTGCAACAATAAATGATGAGATTATCGACTGTTGCTCAAAGACTCAAAGACTCACATCCTTAGTTGCTGTATTTATTGCCAAAAGTACACAACTCACCTTTAAATCCTCAGAGTGATCACTAACAGAACTATTTCTGATTTCTTGAGGGTTAGTTTGAAGATCCTCTTCCCATTCTTAGATTCATATTGAAATATATCACTGAATGCTTACAACTGGTAGGGAACTTTCAGTAGGACACTGAACGGTAACCTGTGTACCTTGGCTGTCAAGTCATTATATACTTCTAGTCCATATTTAGAAGGGCTAGAAACCATAGAGCATTATTCACAGTGAGGCTTTTAATATTTTAATGATGAAGCTAATAGAACCAGTTATGAAGAAACTGTATTCTACTTTCAGAAAGTACAGTAGTGTAAAATCTTACTATAACAGAAGATATCCTTCTCTTCAATGTTTTAGTATCCAAAACTGAAGAGATCTCCTGCCCAGGTCAGCCAGATGCCCAGCCAGTATACAAAAGCCTAATGATCTTGTATGCACTATATGTCACATTTATGCTCCCTGTGATAAACTGAGGGGCTGCCAGCCCAGCTAGATAAAATTTTGTACACAATTCTATGTCATTGTAAATATTAATATGATCCACAGGCTTCTGTCACAAATGTAAGAAAACTGTGTTATGTGCTGAGCTTCAAAAATTTAACCACAGTGCACCCTGCTGGAAGAAAGCAGCAATGTGTATAAACCCTATGACTGTGTGTGATCTCAAGCTATGAGACAGGATGTCTGTGCTAGGAGTTCTTTCTTTTTAAGACAAAGATAATTACTAGCTTTCAAAGGTAAAGTGTCTTTTATTGCTGTGACATCCTGGCAGTTGCAATATCACAAGGAAATGTTACATTTTAAGCTCTGTGAGTCTGGGAATGTAAGTAGAGGTAACAAGAATGATGTAACCTGAAATTACTCAGCAGACTATCTCAGAGAGAAAGAGAGGGCATTTTGTATTTTGTTCTGAAGCTGACAACTCACCAGCACTATGCCTTGCTCTGTAAGTAGATTTAGACCTTAGGATTTATCTTAGAAACAGACAGAAATAGCAAGATTAGTCTAGCTGTTTAATATATTTATGTCATACTGTCCTACAATGTTATTTTAAAGTATTTCCTAGGATTTCTGAACTCTCTAATGTCATTGTGTTCAGTTAATAAGTATTCTCTTGTGTTTTTATTATTTATTATTAAATATTTTTAAACCTTTTAATTGTGGTTGTTTTGTGTAGAGATTTAAGATCTTAGAGTACTTGCATGTATTTGGTGATACTGTACTGGCCACTCAAGAATAGCCTTGGCGTTGGTCACACTTACTATTTGGATAACAGTAATATTGCACAGTAGAATTGGACACCCTTTGGTAAGGGCCTTTTATAGTAGCTGATAAGAGTAGTTGGTGGCAGTGATTACTGCCTTATAGCCTGAGCAGAAGGGGGCCATTGGTGGCAGTGATTACTGCCTTATAGCCTGAGCAGAAGGGGGCACAGCTAGTGAACCTGTGCCAGCCTTCCCCAGGAGTGTCTCTGTCTTTGTACATAAATCAAATCTCAAAGTGTGTGTGTGTGTTTGCTACTTGGGCAGGGACATGAAGGATTGGTTGGACAGAGAAGGTACTGGAGGTCGTGGCTTAACTACCCAGCTGAGATCTGAAACCTACAGCTGTGCTAGTGAGAGTCTTATTGGGGATCTGGAGAAAAAGAGAGAAACCAGTCCCAGGCTGATTTTGATCTCTGTGTGTTCTAAAGGGACATTGTGCTTTACTGTGTGTGTACTTGTTATCCTCCCAATGTGGATGACCCTCACTGGTGCTAGTAATGAGGATTGAGGTTCCTTGATTACTGGGCCAGTGCATGGGCGTCACATATTAAATGTTTTTTGACAGTGGTGGGATATCCACATCAAATATTAATTGTTTGATAGCGGTGAGTTAGCCACATCACATATTAATTTGCTTGTAGTTCTGTGGATAGTGAATTCCTGTAGCTTGTGTACAGTGATCACTGAAGGTGTTGTACTCTAAATCCATTATGCAGTGGACATTCAGAGTTCAGATCACAATTGTTTTATTTCATGTGTTAGCTTAGCTAGTCAGGGAGAGCTGGCAAGCATGTCAGCAGAGGAGTATGGCAAGCTGACAAGGAGCCAGTTGGCTGAGATATGTCAGGCTAAAGGACTGGTGCATGGAAACCTGACTAAAGCAGACATGATTGCAGCTTTGGTGACGATTGCATCAAAGAGGTGTACAACACTCAGAGAATTGACAGCTCAAACCTTCTACAGAGGACTTAAAAAATTCCATCTGGAGCTAAAGAGACTTGGGTTGGAGGCCAAGCATTTGGAAATAGAAGCAGGAGACTGAGGCATCTAGAGACTGAGGAAAATGAGAAACTGAAACATATGCAGGCTGAGGTGAGTGAGAAACTGCTATGCCAGGAAGCTGAGAAGAAGGAGAGATGAGGGAGAGGCAGAGGCGACATGAAAAGGAGATGCTGACTCTTCACCATAGTAATGGATGTAATGAGGAAGGGAGTAACTGAACCTCAGAAGCAACCAAGGTCAGTAAATTTCTTCCACAATTTACAGAGGGGGAAAATTTTGATAGTTTCATTCATACATGTGAGAGGGTATCTAAACAGTATGATGTTGACCAAAGGCTCTGGATACAGATCCTGACCCCCTTACCCCATGGTAAAGCTGTAAATGTACTTTCCAAACTGTCTGATGTGACTTTTTAAACTATAATGTTGTAAAGAACCGTTTGCTAGAATTTGTTAAGCTAACACCTAAAGCTTATAGGAAAAAGTTTTGTGAGCATAGATGCAAGACAGATGAAAATATGTATGAATATGCTGCTGAACTAAGTACTTATTTTCATAGATGGGTGAGTGGATGTCAGGTCACCACTTTTGAAGGGCTGGTAGACCTTTTGTTGAGGGAACAAGCCCTTAGCACTTTGCCTGAGGACATGAGGATCTGGTTAGCTGATAGACAATGCTCTACTGTAGATGAGTTAGGGAAGAAGTGAGACCTATACCTAGCAAGCAGGGCATCACTGCACAGGAAAGGGACACCCTTTGCTGCTCATGGGTCTAAGAGAACCCATGGTGGGCAGCCCAGACTGCCCCAACAGAATCTGTCAGTAGCAGTAGAAGCCACTAGTCCAGGTGCACATCCAGGACCTATGGTTAAATGTATTGAATGCAGCCAGTGGGGCCATGTGGCATACAGATGTCCACAGAGGCAAGGCAGGGAACAAAAGGTGAGACAGCAAGTAAGTGGGAATGACAAATTGCCAAAAGTAGGGTATCTTCAGACAACAGGGGGTACCAAACTACCATGTGGCAGATGTCCTGATATGGAAGGATTTTGTTAAGGCAGTACCATGTGTTTATGCAGTTACATGCAGTCAGGCTTGGAGACAAGCATGTGGGTCTGGTAGCCTGGAGGAGACCCAGACAGACTGCACACTTGTAGCTAGGGCTGGTGAGGTTATCAGGGAAAGGGATAACCTGTAGCAGTGAGACTGAAGGTGAACCACAGCTGCTTGTTGGTACTGATGTTCTCTTGGACAGAGTGACAGCAAGAGCAGAGGTGAGTAGTAGTACCCAGGCTGATAGTAAGGCACCACTGTCAGAGGATACCAGACTTCCTATGGAAGGAGAGCTGTGAAGGTTTACAAAGAAATAGTTGAGACAGGCTCAGCTCTCAGACCCTACATTACAAAGCTTGAGTCTGGGAGCTAGTGAAGCACCTGTTCACAAGGGAAGGGGGAGTCTGTATATTGGGACAAAGGGTTACTGTATAGAGAATGGACCTGTGTGAGGGCTAGAAGGTGAATGAATACAGCAGTTTGTAGTGCCTAGAGCCTATGATTTGGCACTTCTAGCCATAGCCCATGATATTCCCTTTGCAGGTTAGATGGGCATAAAACAAACAAAGAGATGTGTTATGCAGAACCTTTATTGGCCTGGGATTTCCAGAGGTGTAACAGGGTACTGCAGGACCTAAGAGCAGTGCCAAAAGATAGGCAAGGCAGGAGAAAAGGTAAAAGCTCTTTTGATGCCTTTGTCTGTGATTGAGGATCCATTTCAGAGGGTAGCTCTAGATATTGTGGGGCCACTGAGTACCCCAAGCACCACAGGGAAAAAGTATATCCTAGTCATATACTTGTCTTTGAATTAGTAGAAAAATGGTTCTTACAGCATTGTCTCCTCCTTAACATCTAAAAGACAAAATTATTGATCTTTACTCCCACACAAAAGTCCACCCCAATTGACTTCATTATCAAATTTCATAATGGCACTGTCATATCTCCTGACACTACCACCAAACTCTTAGGAGTAACAATAGATCAAAACCTTAACTATGATACTTATATCAACACCACAATAAAATCAGTTAACAGAAAACTAGGCTCACTCTATACGATTAAACCCTTCCTTACTCCCATAGCTAGAACTACTATTGTTCACACCCACCTTATCTCAACTCTCTTCTATGCCTCACCTATTTACACTAATCTACCTAAACCATCCTCAACAAACTAGCAACCTCCTACAATAACATTGTCATATTTGCAACTGGCTCCCCTTTTAGAACCCACGACTGCCAAAATATAAAACAACTAGGTTGACTGGAGCTGCATAATCAAATTAAATTCCACCAAATTATTATTGCCCATAAGACCCTTTGTCATCCAAGCAATACATCAATACTCATGAGTCTAATCACCCCATATAAGAATCTTACAAACCTATGCTCGGCAAATAAACTACTGGTATCTAGACAAAAGCCCAACAATAAAGCAGGGGGTTCACTTTTCTCTAACACCGTGGGAAAAATCTGGAGCCTACTTCCTGGTGAACTCACATCTCTTTCTTCAACTCCACTTTTCAAAAAGAAACTCAAAATATACCTTACAACCCACTGGCTATGCCCATGTACCATCACAGACTAAGAATCCTCTTCCAGTTATCCTAGGTTCTCGCACTAAATACTGCTTACTTCATTGCTACATTTAAGTCCATCACCTTCCTATACCTCTGTTAAACTGATCAGTTAGCTAAACCTGAGACTGTATAAAGTCCATTCTTCTTAGAAACTATTATAGGATAGGATGATCATGCCCAGCTAGGACTTTATGAATGTGTCACTGCCTTTATAAATGTGTCACTGCCTTTTAAATAATGTGTTCCTGCCTTGTAAATATTTTTTTTCTTCTGTGATGTATATCCAACTTGGACTTTAGGAATGTCTCACTCCCTTCTAAATATTTTTTCTTCTATCATTGTTTGGTCTTAAAAATGTTTTGTTATCTCTCATGATTACTATGTTTCTATGTAAAAAGCTGTATTGTCTGAAATGTGAACTGTTTCTGTAGTTGCAACTATCTATTTTTTTATGTAGAGCTTTTCTCTGCTGGCCTCTACTGAAAATGGACATATATCCAGTTAGACTAGTCCAGTCAACAAATGTAAAAATAAAAAAATAGTGGTAGTAGATTATGCTACAAGACACCTTGAGGCAATCCTCACATGAGGCAGAAAAGGTTGCAAATGCTTTGTTAGAGATTTTCAGCAGGGTCGGTTTCCCAAAAGAAATACTGACTGACAAAGGTGCCAATTTCACGTCAGACCTGATGGCTTGTCTGTGGAAGCACTGTGGGGTGAAGCAGCTAAAGACCACCCCCTACCATCCCCAGAATAATGGTCTTGTTGAGAGGTTAAACTCTACACTCAAGTCCATGCTTCAGGCATTTGCAGACCAGTTTAATAGAGAGTGGGATAAATATTTGCCCCATCTCTTGTTTGCTTACAGACAGGTTCCACAGGAATCCACAGGTTTTTCACCCTTTGAGTTGCTGTATGGGCATATGGTGAAGGGGCCTCTAGACTTAATTCATGATGAGTGGGAAGGTGAGTGTGAATCTCAGGAGAACCTGGCAAAAGCCCAACAGCAGAAAAAGATCTGGTATGACAGGAATGCTCAAGCTAGTGAGTATGCTTCAGGGCAGCAGGTAATGGTTCTAATTCCTGTCAGACATAACAAGCTACAGGAAGCTTGGGAGGGACCCTAGAATGTGGTAAGGAAGGTCAGTGATGTTAACTACATGGTGGAACTGCTAGGCAGGAGGCAGGAGCACACGTTGTACCATGTTAGCATGATGAAACCTTACCATGATAAGGAGGCCCTTGTGCTGAGTATTTGCAGTGGATTGCAGACAGAGTCTGAGGGATATCTGGTGACTGGTCTCTACAGTGAGGCTCGGACTGACACCTCAGTGGAAGGGGTAGCAATGTCCCAGCAGCTATCTCCTACCCAGATTCCAGAAATCTGAGCAGTGTTACAGGAGTTTGGGGATATGTTCAATGAGAAATCAGGCTGCACTCACTTGGTGCTGTACCAGGAGGATACAGGACCCCTAGAGCCTAATAGGCAGGCCCCTTATAGGGCCCCTATGAGAGACAGACTCTGAGGTAGGAGATACAGGAAATGTTGGAACCAGGGGTAATTCAAGAGTCCAACAGTCCCTGGGCCTTCCCAGTGGTGCTGGTGCCAAAGAAGGATGGCAGTACCAGGTTCTGTGTGGACTACAGGACATAAAATAGTCACACAGAGTCAGATGCTTACCCCATGCCTAGGACAGAAGAAGTCCTAGAGCAGCTGGGTAGGGCTAAGTATCTTACCACCATTGATATTAACAAGGAGTACTGGCAGGTGCCCTTGGCTCCCAGTGCTAGAGAGAGGTCAGCCTTTGTGACTCCTTTTGGCTTGTATGAGTTCACAAAGATGCCCTTTGGGATGAAAAATGCCCCAATGACTTTCCCGAAGCTGGTAAATCATATCCTAGCAGGAGCAGGAAATTTTGCCCTTGCTTACCTAGATTGTATTGCCATCTACAGCCATTCCTGGCAAGAGCACCATCAGCATGTAAGAGAGGTGCTGGGCAGACTACAAAGGGCAGGGTTGACCATTAAGCCCAGCAAATGTCAGGTGGGTATGGCTGTGGTCTCCTACCTGGGACATAGAGTGAGGAGTAGTAAGATAAGGCCAGAACCTGCCAAAGTGGAAGCTATTCAGACATGGTCTGCACCTGTTACCAAAAAGCAAGTGAGGGCATTCTTAGGGACAGCAGGGTACTTCAGAAAGTTCATCCCCAGTTATAGTACAATAGTTGCTCCCCTCACAGACCTGACAAAGAAAAACAGACCAGGTAAGGTAGACCACAGCAAGTGAGCAGGCATTCCAGAAGCTTAAAAAAGCTTTCAGAAGACCCCCTGTGTTAGCCAGTCCAGACTACACCAAAGAATTTGTTGTGCAGGTAGATGCTTTGAACCATGGAGTGGGGGCTGTACTTAGCCAGATTTCTTTAGAGGGAGAAGAGCACCCAGTGGTTTATCTCAGTCACCGACTCCAATCCAGGGAGGAATCCTATGCAGCTGTAGAAAAGCAATGTCTAGCCATAGTGTGGGTACTGCAGAAACTTCAGCCTTAAATGTATGGAAGAAAATTACCTGTAGTTACAGATCACAATGCCCTGACATGGTTCAAGCCAGCCATCAAAATGCCAAGCTGCTAAGATGGAGCCTAGGGTTGCAAGCATATATGTAAGTGCAGCACCACAGTGGGGTTAGCAATGCCAACGCAGATGGGCTCTAAAAACAGGGAATGGGATAAGGTATACCTAGATAGACTCAACCCTCTCAAGCAAGGTTTCTCAAGGGACACTTGAAAAACTAGACTGAGTTATTGGAGGGGATGTGATAAACTGAGGGGCTGCCAGCTCAGCTAGATAAAATTTTGTAAATAATTCTATGTTATTGTAAATATTAATATGATCCACAGGCTTGTGTTACAAGTGTAAGAAAACTGTGTTATGTACTGAACTACAATAATGTAACCACAGTGCGCGCTTCTGGAAGAAAGCAGAAATGTGTATAAACCCTATGACTGTGTGTGATCTCAAGCTAGGAGACAGGATGTCTGGGCTAGGAGTTCTTTCTATTGTCTTAAGACAGAGATAATTACTCGGTTTCACATGTAAAGCATCTTTTATTGCTGTGACTTCCTGGCAGCTGCAAGATCACAAGGAAATGTTACATTTTAATTTCTGTGAGCTTGGGAACTTAAGTAGAGGTGACAAGAATGATGTAATCTAAAATAACTCACCAGTAATATGTATTATCAATTTAAGACTATCTCAGAGAGAAGGAGAGGGCATTTTGCATTTTGTTCTGAAGCTGACAACAACTCACCAGAACTGTGCCTTGCTCTGTAAGTAGGATTTAGACCTTAGTATTTGTCTTAGAGATGGATAGAAATAGCAAGATTAGTCTAGCTATTTTCTATATTTATGTCAGACTGTCGAACAATGTTGTTTTAAAGTATGTCCTGTGATTTCTGAACTCTCTAATGTCAGTGTGTTGAGTTAATAAATATTGTGTTGTGTTTTTATTATTTATTATGAAATATTTTAAACCTTTTAACTGTGGCTGTTTTGTGTAGAGATAATTTAAGTTCTTAGCGTCCTTGCATGTATTTTGTGATACTGTACCGGCCACTCTAGAATAGCCTTGGCCTCACTTACTATTTGGAGAACAGTAACATTGCACAGTTGAATTGGATACCCTTTGGTAAGAGCATTTTAATAGTAGCTGATAAAAGTTTTTTTCTGGCAGTGATTACTACCTTATAACCTAGGCAGAAGAGGCACAGCTAGTGAACTTCTGCCATCCTTCCGCAGGAGTGTCTGTGTGTTTGTATAAAAATCAAATCTCAAAGTGTGTGTGTGTCAGCTACTTGGGCAGGGACAAGAAGCACTGGTTGGCCAGAGAGGGTACTGGAGGTTTTGGCTTGACTACTTGACTGAGATCTGAACCCTACAGCTGTGCCAGTGGGGAGTCTTATTGGAGATCAAGAGAGAAAGAGAGAAACCAGCCCCAGACTGACTGTGATCACTGTGTGCTCTTAAGGGAAATTTCACTTTACTGTGTGTGTACGTGTTATCCTCCCAATGTGGACGTCCTTCACTGGTGCTAGTGGTGAGGATTGAGGCTCCTTGATTACTGCACCAGTGCATGGGTGTCACATATTAATTGTTTGGTAGTGGTGGGATATCCACATCAAATATTAATTGTTTGATAGTGGTGAGGTAGCCACATCACATATTAATTGGCTTGTACTGGTATGGATAGTGAATTCCTGTAGCTTGTGTACAGTGATCACTGAAGGTGTTTTGCACTCTAAATCAGCCATGCAGTGAACATTCAGAGTTCAGTTCACAATTGTTTTATTTCTTTTGTTAGCTTAGTCAGGGAGAGAAGGCAAGCATGTCAGCACAGGCGTATGGCAAGCTGACAAGGAGCCAGCTGGCTGAGATATGCAAGACTGAAGGACTGGTGCATGGAAACCAGACTAAAGCAGACATGATTGCAGCTTTGGTCACAGCTGCATCAGAGAATAGCAACCAGGAGGACAATCAGACTGGCCATGGAGATGTACAACACACAGCAAATGGACAACTCAACCTTTCTACAGAGGAATTAAAAATCCATCTGGAGCTAAAGAGACTTGAGTTGGAGGTGAAGCATTTGGAAATAGAAGCAGCAGAGAGACTGAAGCATCTATACACTGAGGAAAATAAGAAACTGCAGTGTCTGCAGGCTGTGACAAATGAGAAACTGCAATGCCTGGAAGCTCAGGAGAAGGTGTGGCAGAGGCAACATGAAAAGGAGATGCTGACTCTTCACCAGAGTCATGGAGGAAATGGGGAAGAAAGTAACCAAACCCCAGAAGCAACAAAGGTCAGGAAATTTCTTCCACAGTTTACAGAGGGGGATAATTTTGACAGTTTCATTCATATGTTTGACAGGGTATGTAAACAGTAAGATGTAGACCAAAGGCTCTGGGTACGGTGCCTGATCCCCTTACTCCATCATAAAGCTGTTAAATGTACTTTCCAAACTGTCTGATGTGACTTTCTAAACTATAATGTTGTAAAGAAATGTTTGCTAGAATTTTTTATGCTAACACCTAAAGCTTATAGGAAAATGTTTTGTCAGCATAGACGCAAGGCAGATGAAAATTTGTGTGAATATGTTGCTGAACTAAGCACTTATTTTCATGGGTGGGTGAGTGGATGTTAGGTCACCACTTTTGAAGGGCTGGCAGACCTTTTAGTGAGGAGAAAAATCCCTTAGCACTTTGCCTGAGGACATGAGGATTTCATTAGCTGATAGACAATGCTCTACTGTAGATGAGTTGGGGATGAAAGGAGACCTATACCTAGCAAGCAGGGCATCCCTGCACAGGAAAGGGACACCAAGGGCTGCTCATGGGTCTAAGAAAACCCATAGTGGGCAGCCCAAACTGCCCTAACACAATCTGCCAGTAGTAGGGAAGCCACTAGCCCAGGTACACATCCAGGACCCAGGGTTACATGTTTTGAATGCAGCCAGTGGGGCCATGTGCCATGTAGATATCCACAGAGGCAAGGTAGGGAACACAAAGTGAGACAGCCAGTAAGTGGGAATGACAAAATGCCAACAGTAGGTTGTCTTGAGACAACAGGGGTACCAAACTACCATCTGGCAGATGTCCTGATTGGGAAGGATTTTGATGAGACAGTATCATGTGTTTATGCAGTTACACACAGTCAGGCTTGGAGACAAGCATGTGGGTCCAGTAGCCTGGTTGAGACCCAGACAGTCCACACACTTGTAGCCAGGACTGGTGAGATGGTTACTTCAGAGAGGGAGCTACCCTGTAGCAGTGAGACTGAAGATGAGCCACAGTTGCTTGTTGGTACTGATGATGCCTTGGACAGAGTGACAGCAAAGGTAGAGGTGAGTAGTAGTACCCAGGCTGACAGTGAGGCACCGCTGTCAGATGATACCAGACTTCCTGTGGAAGGGGAGCTGGGAAGGGTTACAAAGAGAGAGTTGAGGCAGGCTCAGCTCTCAGACCCTACATTACAAGGCTGAGGCAGGTAGTTAGTGAGGCACCTACTCACAAGGAAAGAGGGAGTCTGTATACTGGGACAAAAACTTACTGTATAGAGAGTAGACCTGAGTGACGGCTAGAAGGTGAGAGAATACAGCAGTTGGTAGTGCCTAGAGCCTACTGTCTGGCACTTCTAGCCATAGCCCATGATATTCCCTTTGCAGTTTATATGGGAATACAACATACAAAGAGACATATTATGCAGAACTTTTATTTGCCTAGGTTTTCCAGAGATGTAACAGGGTACAGCAGGACCTGTGAGCAGTGCCAAAAGGAAGGCAAGGTAGGAGACAAGGTGAAAGCTCCTTTGATGTCTTTTCCTGTTACTGAGGAGCCATTTCAGAGTTTAGCTATGGATATTGTGGGGCCTCTGAGTACCCCAAGCTCCACAGGGAAAAAGTATATCCTAATGGTAGTAGATTATGCTACAAGATACCTGGAGGCAGTAGCTCTATCCTCCATTGAGGCACAAAAGCTGGCAAATGCTTTGTTAGAGATTTTCAGCAGGGTAGGTTTCCCAAAAGAAATACTAACTGACAGAGGTGCCAATTTCATGTCAGACCTGCTGGCTTGTCTGTGGAAGCACTGTGGGGTGAAGCACCTAAAGACCACCCCCTACCATCCCTAGACTAATGGTCTAGTTGACAGGTTAAACTCTACACTCAAGTCCATGCTATGGACATTTGCATACCAGCTTAAGAAGGAGTGGGACAAATATTTGTCCCATCTGTTTGCTTACAGAGAGGTTCCCCAGGAATTAACATTTTTTTCACGGTTTGAGTTACTGTATGGGCATAGGGTGAGGGGGCCTTTAGACTTAATTTGTGATGAGTGAGAAGGTGAGTGTGACTCCCACAAGGAGTCTGTTGTGGCATATGTCTCAAACTTCAGGACAAGGCTCAGAGAACTCATGGGTTTGGCCCAGGAGAACCTGGCAGGAGCCCAACAGCAGAAAAAGGTTTGGTATGACAGGAATGCTCGAGCTAGAGAGTATGCTGTAGGGCAGCAGGTAATGGTTCTCATCCCTGCCAGACACAACAAGCTCAAGGCAGCTTGGGAGGGACCCTACAAGGTGGTAAGGAAGGTCAGTGATGTTAACTACATGGTGGAACTGCTAGGCAGGTGGCAGGGACACAAACTGTACCATGCTAATATGATGAAACCTTACCATGATAGGGAGGCCCTTGTGCTCAGTATTTGCAGTGGATTGCAAGAGGAGTCTGAGGGAGATCTGGTAACTGATCTCCTCAGTGAGGCTCAGACTGACACCTCAGTGGAAGGGATAGCAATGTCCCAGCAGCTATCTGCTACCCAGGTTTGAGAAATCCAAGCAGTGTTACAGGTGTTTGGGGATATGTTCACTGGGAAACCAGGGTGCACCCACCTGGTGCAGCACCAGTTAGATACATGACCCCTAAGGCCTATTAGGCAGGCCCTTTATAGGGTGCCTGACAGAGTCAAACAGACTCTGAGGGAGGAGATATAGGAAATGTTGGAAATAGGGGTAATTCAAGAGTCCAACAGTCCCTGGGCCTCCCCAGTGGTGCTGGTGCCAAATAAGGATGGCAGCACTAGGTTCAGTATGGACTACAGGAAATTAAATAGTCACACAGAGTCAGATGCATACCCCATGCCTAGAACAGATGAAGCCTTAGAGCAGCGGAGTAGGACTAAGTATCTTACCACTAATGATCTTACCAAGGGGTACTGGAAGGTGCCCTTGACTGCCAGTGCTAGGGAGAGGTCAGCCTTTGTGACTCCTTTTGGCTTGTATGAGTTCACAAAAATGCCCTTTGGGATGAAAAATGCCCCAGCAACTTTCCAGAGGCTGGCAGATCATATCCTAGCAAGAGCAGGAGATTTTGCCCTTGCTTACGTAGATGATATTGCCATCTATGGCCATTCCTGGCAAGAGCACCTTTAGCATGTAAGGGAGGTGCTGGGTAGACTACGGAGGGCAGGTTTGACCATTAAGCCCAGCAAATGCAGGTGGGTATGGCAGAGGTCCCCTACCTGGGACATAGAGTGGGGAGTGGTAAGATCAGGCCAGAACTTGCCAAAGTGGAAGCCATTCAGGCATGGCCTGCATCTGTTACCAAAAAGCAGCTGAGGGCATTCTTAGGGACAGCAGGGTACTATAGAAAGTTCGTCTCCAGTTATAATACCATAGCTGCTCCCCTTACATACCTGAAAAAGTAAAACAGGCCAGATAAGGTAGTGTGAACCACAGCATATGAACAGGCATTCCAGATGCTTAAAGAAGCTTTGGGAGGACCCCCCTGTGTTAGCCAGTCCAGATTACAACAAATAATTTGTTGTGCATGTGGATGCTTTGAACCATTGGGTGGGGGTCTGTACTTATCCAGATTTCTTCAGAGGGAGAAGACCACCCAGTGGTTCATCTCAGTTGCCAGCTCCAACCCAGGGAGGAATGTCATGCAGCTGTAGAAAAGGAATGTCTAGCCATAGTGTGGGCACTGCAGAAACTTCAGCCTTATATGTATGGAAGTAAATTGACTGTAGTTACAGATCATAATCCCCTGGCATGGTTACATCAGGCCAGCCACCAAAATGCCACATTGCTAAGATGGAGCCTAGGGTTGCAAGCATATAATTTGTCAGTGAAACACCACAGTGGGGTTAGCAATGCCAATGGAGATGGGCTCTCAAGACAGGGAATGGGGTAAGTTATACCCAGATAGACTTAACCCTCTCAAGCAATGTTTCTCAGGGGACACTTGAAAAACTAGCTTGATTTCTCAGGCGGGGGAAGAAATGTGTTAAAATCTGGAGCTGCCAGCCCAGCTTGTTACAATTTTGTAAATAATTCTATGATCACAAGGAAATGTTACATTTTAAGTTTTGTGAACCTGGGAACTTAAGTAAGGGTGACAAGAATGGTGTAATCTGAAATGACTCAGCAGTAATGTGTATTATCAATTTAAGACTATCTCAGAGAGAAAGACAGGGCATTTTGTATTTTGTTCTGAAGCTGACAACAACTCACCAGCACTGTGCCTTGCTCTGTAAATAGGCTTTAGACCTTAGTATCTGTCTTAGAAATGGATAGAAAGAGCAAGATTAGTCTAGCTGTTTTCTATATTTATGTCAGACTGTCAGGTTTTGATCCCTTTCAATCACGTCTTTTCTGAGAATGTGCTTAGCATTATACAGGAGGCAAGGAAACCCTCAACCAGAAAATCTCATATATCCAAATGAAAAATATCTTCTATCAGGTGCCATGCTTGAAGCCAGGACCTTTTTTCAGTGGGGTCCCTCTTGTCCTCTTATGTGTGTGAGTTTCTGAGCTTTTGGCCCTTATGGCCATTTCTCCTTTTTTTTTTTTTTCACAGAGACAGGGTGTCCCTTTGTACTAAGCCTTCATTTGTGTCCAGGGTAGTAAATATGTTGTCTTTGGATCAGTCAGTACAACTCCATTGTTTTCCCTTCTCCTCAGTGTGCTAGTGAGAGAATCCTGCATACCTTAGATTTTCTCATACAACTAAGATACTATTTGGATAAAATTATGGACATTCATAAGTCTGATTAGCTTTTTGTTTCTTTTCATCCCAGGACATTGGGTTTGGCTGTATCTAAGTAAATTGTTTCTTCTTGGATATCTAAGACCATTTCCTTTTGTTAGCCTTTTCATGGCAAATCTCTGTCTACTTTTGTTAAAGTTCATTCCTCTAGGGTTGTTGCCTCTTCTGGTGCCTTCTTCAGATGGTTGGGCACCAGTTCCATCCTTGAAGCTTCTACTTGGTCTTCAGTGCACACCTTTACTAAGCATTATAAGTTTGATATGGTTTCAAGGGTCAGAGCAGGTTTTTCTGAAACCATTTTATGTTGGTTTGCTCTCAGCCTTCATCTTCCATTCTCTTTCATGAGTTTTTTACTCTCTCTTTTGTTTTGGAAAGTGCAACAGTGCTATAGAAGGACATAGTAAGTTGTGTAAAATCTTACCATGACAGTAGATGTGCTTCTCTTCACTGTTGTAGTATTCCCTCCATAGCTCCAACCCCCTATTGCTTGTTCTGTTTTATTTTATTTTAGCTTACCTTCTTGCTGAGAGTTTCTCCTTTTTCTTCTGCATATTTTCTATCTGGATGTACCTGGATTTCATTGTCTTGCTGAGACTGTTCTCCTCTGGAACAATTCATTTCTGGGTAATTGCATCTTTACATCCCTTTTATGCCCTACATTCTCTATTGTGAGTGTGAAGCCCATGCACTGGCCCAGTAATTAAGGAGCTGTAGGGTTCAGATCTTAGCTGAGCAGTCAAGCCAAAACCTCCTGTACCCTCTCTGTCCAACCAGTGCTTCTTGTCCCTGCCCAAGTAGCTGACACACACACATTTTGAGATTTGATTTATATACAAACACACAGACACTCCTGTGGAAGGCCAGCACAAGTTCACTAGCTATGCCCACTTCTGCCCAGGCTATAAGGCAGTAATCAGTGCCAACAACTACTCATAGCTACTATAAAAGGCACTTACCAAAGGGTGTCCAGTTCTGCTGTGCAATGTTACTGTTATCCAAATAGTAAGTCTGACCAAGGCCAAGGCTATTCTAGAGTGGCCGGAACACTATCACCAAATACATGCAAGGACTTAAATTATCTCTACACAAAACAGCCACAGTTAAAAGGTTTAAATATATGTAATAATAAATAATTAAAACACAAGATAATACTTATTAACTCAACACAATGACATTAGAGAGTTCAGAAATCACAGGAAGTACTTTAAGCAACATTGTAAGACAGAAAGACTTAAAGAGGAATTACCATGAAATCGGCTATATTCCCTCAAGAGTACTAGGGAGTATTAAGAAATGAATTTGAGAAGGAAGAGCTTATTAGGAAGTCTGTTCCTGAAGGTGGCATTAATTTTAGAGAAGGAAGTGATGTCATCAGTGAATCTACATCCGAGGCTTTGGAAGACGAGCATACAAACACAAGCCCAAGGAATGAAAAAGATATAGAACTTTCTTATAATCCTATGAAATTCACTAATGACTCAGGAGTTGTTTTGGGAGCTCGAACCAAGGATATTTCATCTTTTTTTTTCTGAAAGGGTCGAACAAACCATCCGGACTGAGGATGAACACAAGAGCACGGAATGAACTGAGTGTGGCCAGTGATGGCTAGTAAGTACTAACCGTAATCTTTTTAATTTAACTGACATATTTACAGAAGAACAACTGAACATTCTGACTTTGTGGCTTAATTTTATTCCGTCTAGGAGTTTTGATTTGAGTAGAGCTATCCTAGAGGTAAAGACTTTTAGCAGCAAGTTGAATCTTAAATATGTACTACATGATGTTGAATTAAAAAGAAGTAATTTTATTACACCTAGTACTTACAATCCAGTATTAAATAATACTCTGGAAGTTTTTGAAAGTGCTTGTGAGCATCAGTTACGTGAATTGCATAATAACAAATCTTCTATGAAAATGTTCAATTTGAATAAAAAACAGCGTGTAAGTTTATTAACCTTAAGTAAGATGAATAATATTAGATTTATGAAGGCCAATAAGAGTGGGGGACTGGTGATAATGTTTCAACAGGATTGTGTGAATTCTATGATGGAAATGTTGAATAACAAAAATGAATATTTGTTAACCTCTTTTTTAAATGTCAAGAATAGTTTTAGACAGATTAAGTGGTTATTATATGAACTTTTAAAGGCTGGGTATAGTAACCTTGATTTATATAACTTTAAGAATATAGTGTCCGTCTTTAGGAATCCTATTTGAGATTCAAAAAATTCATAAGAATACCATGAACCCACCCTTTCGGCCTATTGTTTCGGCACCTAATTATATTACTGAAGTTATTTCATTGTTTCTTGATTACATGTTAAATCCAGTAGTTAAAAGACTTAAATCTTATATTGTTGATTACTAGGATTTCTTAAACAAATTAAGAATGTTTAGTACTTCGTATGAATTTAATGACATTTCTAATTCCATCTTTACTATTGATATCTGCTCTTTATTCACCTGCATTCCTCATGATAAAGGAATAGATTATGTGAGGAATTATTTGTTTAAGATTGAGCAGTTAGATAAAGATGTTAGGCCGGATTCACGATGGCTTGCACGGAGTCTAAGAGTAGAGTAAGACTCCATGCAGCCATCATGTCCAACGAGTGATCCAGGAACAGCCTGTAGGGGTGTGTAAGAGAGCTCCTAAAATGCCTCTTACACGGACAGGGCTGGGATATGCAAATTACCTCAATTGCAGGTGAAAGGCACGCAAATGAGGTAGATTTGCAATTTAGGAAACCCAAACCTGTCTGAGTAAGAGCAGTGTTATTTGCAGAAATGTACTCAGTTGACAACTGAGTACCGTTCTGCAAATAGCAAAACGGAGCCATGACAGCTCCAAATAAAGGTTGCGTCCAGTGCAGGAAGCATGCCAATGGCCAAATATACGGCCATTGGAAATGTTTCCTAATGCAAAATTAAAATAAAAATATATTTTTTTCGCCGATTTCTGATGTTTAAGCATAGCACAGCACAGCGCAAACAGGCTGCGCTCTAAAACCCAGATTACTACAAATTAAAACTCACAAATGTGGATTTTATTGAAAGTGGTAATGTACAATGCAAGGGAATGGCAGGCTGAAGACAACATGGACACTGAGTAGAGGTTGCTAAGGGGGGAAGCTCAGTCTAAGACATGTAACCAAGCATTAGTAGGTAATCCTATGTAAATGAGTATTAGGATAGTGAATTGCTAGTTTACATAGCAAATGAGTACAGTCAGTGGAGTGTAGGAGTAGGATATGGGGAGTAACAGAGTAGAAGATAGGTGACATCACGAGGGGGTATGTATGAAAGAAGTGAAGCTCATTGGAGCAGAGTGGCATGTGTCAGCTGTCATTTATTCATCATGGAAAGAGGTGTGTCAACAGGTAGGCTAGGGAAAGCCAAGAAATGGAAGGTGTATACCATGGATAACACCAAAGTTTCTTGCTGAGCGGGTATGCGCGCGTGTGCGTGCTTGTAAACCCGAGTAAGAGAGAGTGCGCGTGTGTAAGCGTGAGTGCACGCATTTAAGCCGGAGTAAGCATGTATAAGGCTGATTAAAGAGTTGTAAGTGTGTTTGCACTGGTGTGGACGCGTTTTAACCCAAATAAGCATGTTTTAGTCCATGTAAGTATGTGTGTGCGCGTTAGCTGCTGTGCGCGTGTTTCCACTTGTGTGTGCGGTGCTCCCCCCCGATGAAACAGAAAGGAAAAAGGAAGAACAACAAATAGTAGGAAGCAACCAGGGAGTACTAGCAGAGCTAGCAGGTGAAAACAATCAGAATCAGGCAATTACACAGGCAGTACACTATCCCAGCCCAGCCTAGCACTTAAAACTCTGCAAACAACAGTCATTATGTTTCTCACAACAGACACTGCAGTAAGCTAATAGAAGTGAAAACTGAAAAAGCTTTACTGAGACAAAGAAAGGGGCTGCCATTGCTGTTATAAGGCAACATATGCAACATGCTGAGGGCGGTGACAATGGAAATGCTGCAGGACAACCCACAGTGAGGAGACGGGGATGATTGTACAGGCCCAGGGTAACCTACCAGTGGCTAAATGAGCTGGAGATAGTGGAGCGCTATAGAGTGGACAGAGACCTCCTGCAGCAAATTGTTGAGCTGTACAGGCCACGCCTCACACATAGAACCAACAGAGGGGAACCCATCCCAGTGGAAACCAAGGTATGTGTTGGCCTAAGAATACTAGCAACAGGTACCTTCCAGAGACCAACTGGTGATATGATGGGGATATCACAGGCATCAGCATCCAGGGTACTACACCAGTTTCTGGATGCCATGTCAGCACATGTCGGTGATCATGTATATTTCCCCAATTCCCGTGAGGTATTGGCCAGCAATATGCGTCTCTTTCAGCAAATAGCGGAATACCCTGAGGTAGTGGGTGCAATAGACTGCACGCACATAAGCATCAAAGCACCAGCCGGTGAGTGGGGTAGGGCCTACATTAACTGCAAAAGCTTCCCCTCCATCAACTGCCAGGTCATGTGTGATGCCCAGGGCATAATACTGAATGTGCATGCTGGCTGCCCTGGAAGCTCCCATGATTCCCATATCTGGCATTTGACACAGCTGTACCAGACATTTGCCAATGGGGACATCCCACATGGTCACCTAGTGGGGGATGCTGGCTATGCACTGGAGCTGTGGCTGATGACACCCATCAGAAATGCACACACACCTGAACAGGAACGCCATAATGAGGCACATGCACAAACACAAAATGTAATCGAGCATGTGTTTGGGCTGCTCAAGTCATGGTTCCGGTGCCTGGACACATCTGGTGGAGCCTTGCAGTACTCACCAACTACATGTACCCAAATTGTTATGGTATGTGCTATGCTACATAATATGATCCTGCGAAAACAGCTGCAGCAGGACCAGCATAGGCTTGGGCCAAACAGCCCCCGACCATTGCCAAGGCCATCACAGGCAGAGCGTGACTTGACAGAGGAACAACCTGAGCCTGCCCCAGTAGGCAGAAGGAGGCGTTCCCAGTATGCTTTGGCCTTGGCAAAGAGGCAATGCATAGCAGATACACTGGCTCAGTAGGAACCCTGGAAATGATACCTCTCTCTGACTCGCACATATAGTATAAGGGATGCCTAAGTTGACACAACCTGCTTTCAAACATGTACAGGGAGTGTAGTATGTGCATCCAACATAGGCAGCCCTGCAGCACCACCTGAGGCATGATTGCCATGTGTTAAGCAATGTAAGGTAGTGCTAAACAGCATTTACCACCATGTAGTATATGCAAACAGAATTGCACATACCAACTAGTACAATTGTGGTCAATGTTGAGTAATATTTGGCAATGTCCAGCCAAGTTGGTGAATATACAGCAATGTTGGACAAGCCTGGTCTAAGTAGGGCATAGCTGAACAAAAGCCAACATGCTCATATTTGCTTAACTGGCCCTTAAGCAGTCTGGTCTGCTCAGTATGAAAATATAAAGCAGTGATGGGCCTCGAACCCAGGATACTGTGCACCATAGTTAAAAGTACTGAACCACTAAACCATGACAGCATTGCAGTGTTCAGCTAGTATGGAGAAATGTTGACAAGTCTATGCAAAGTATCTCATGGAAACCCTGCAGGCACAGCATAATCCCTGTTGAGTTATGACACAAAGGTGAGTCTGGCAGTAAGAACAGAACTTGACTTCCAACACACACATTATAAATGTTAATATTGGTCATGTTCACACACATCTACAAATGTAGTGGACTACAGATTGCAACATACTGAAAGATCACACTGGGCATGCTCACACACTTGGATAAATGAGACATATGTCAGGCAACAAAACATGGAAAGCCTGAACTGGGCATGCTTCCACAATTAGGCCATGTCTGAGTACAGCAGTGGGCCACACATATTTGGCAGTTGCATGTGTTAACCCATGAACCTCTCACTATACAGCAATCCACCCTGTGCACACAGTTACATGACAACAGACACATATATAATATAGTGGAACCCTGTCATGATCAAACATGTTCTGCAGATACCTAAGTTGTTCATAGAAACTGGGAAAGCAAAGATGATAAAGACCTGCAAACAGTATCAGCAACTAATATTGTGCATCCCAAACATAAGCATAGGTTCAGAGGTCGATACTCGGCTATCTGCCCTATGGTATGTACAAGCCTAGCCAGAGTGTGTTTGGCTTTTGCAGCCCTGTCAGATTACTACACTGTGCCAGTGAATAGTAGGTCACACAAGATAGCCCATGTACATTTAGGCTAGTGTGCCTGTGTCTAGCAAGGACACAGAAGATATCCCAGGGGTAAACATATGATCACCTATACAGACATCAAGATGTCCCCTGTAGGTGGTCAGTGGGTGGCTCTGCCTATGTGAAACTGTGATCACAATCCGGAGTGAGTGGAGGCCCTGGGATAAGAATCTGTCCCTCCAGCATGTCCTATTAACATCTGTGCTGATTTATATGTCCCTGGAGTGTGTAGCTACAAGGGAGTTGGATATCCTGAGGTGGAGCATGTCCATTAATTCTGGGTTGGGTATTACTGCAAATAACAGGTACACATCATATCCGAGTAGGTGGTAAGTGACTGAGTAGAGCTTGAGTTACTGCATCCAAACTGTGCAGGTCATCCGTGTGAGTCCCTACATCTGCTTGGTGTGGAACTTATAGGTTCATAGGTTATAGGTAGATACTAGGCTCTCTGTGCTAGGGAATTTATAAGCCTAGCCAGAGTGTATTTGGATTCCGCCTCCCTATTAGATTAGCCTACTGTGCCTCTGTAAAGTAGGTCACAGAAGGTACCCTTTAAGATTAGTTTGCTGTGCCTCTGTCTAGCAGGGACACAGCAGAGATCCCAGGGGTAAATTTGCGATTTCCCATCCACGCGCCCAGATTTCGCTTGAAGAGGGTCAGCGAAGGGCTATGTCTAACATGAATTGGGATTCTACTCCAGAGTGAGGGGAGCATCTGGGTAAGTAATCTGTCCCTCCAGCATGTCCTATTTAGTTTTGTGCTGAGTTTTAGGTCCCTGGAGCGTGTAGCTCTAAGGGTCTTGGATCTTATGAGGTGGAGCATGTCCATTACTTCTGGGATTGACATGGATTTGTACGGCAGGCATAGACTGCCTCTGAGTAGGTGGTAAGCAACTGAGTAGAGCTGGAGATTCTTTAGTCGAGCTGCATAGGACATCTGTTTGTAGCCCATGATCCTCTTGGTGAGGTACTGTTGGGGTCTCTGCAGTTGCTGCAGGTGTCGGGTAAGGTACACCACAAAAGGGGCATTGTATTCAAATATGGGCCTGATGAGTGACGAGTAGAGGGGCACAATGACCTACCTTGATCTAGATGCAAACCCTTATGTGATAAGGAGGGCTATATAGAAGGTCTTTCCAATGACTTTGTCAACGTGATTATCAAAGCAGAGATTACTATCTATGTTGGTCCCCAAATCTCTAATTACGTCTTCCATACTTAATGGATTACCACCTATGTGATAATTTGTGGGCACCTTGTTATTCCCAAAGGGGATGACTATGCACTTTTTAGCATTTAGCATGAGGCCATGGCTCTGGCACCAAGCACCCATCTCTGTGAGACCCTTTTGGAGGATGCCTGTGTCAGCTGGAGAGTCGATTATGGCCCCCAGTTAGCAGTCATCTGCGAACTTTGTCAGCCATAATCCCCCTGTCTTAGCCTGAACCTCAGAGAAGTATATACCGAAGAAGAGAGGTCCCAGAACTGAGCCCTGTGGGATGCCACTTGTAACTGGTTTGGATTTGGACATGGCACCTGCGATTCTGACCATGTGGGTTCCATCCCTGAGGCAGTTAGCAACCCATCTTGTGATATAGGGGTTGATATTTAAGCTAGTAAGCTTATTTATGATGCCCGAGTGGGGTATTGTGTCGAAGGCTTTTGCGAGGTCCAGGTAGGCTGTATGGACTACCTTGCCCTCATCTATGGCTTTGGTAACTGTTTCAAAGAAATCAACTAGGTTTAAGAGGCAAGATCTGCCTTTAACAAAGCCAAATTGTGTAGGGTCCAGTGTCTGGAGGCTCCCAATGTCTTTGTTTATGAGTTCCATGATAATACGCTCCATAGCTTAACAGACCAGACTAGTCAGGCTTATGGGGTGATAGTTCCCATGTCCGTTGTAGTAAGGCTAAGTTTGAACAGTGACTTAATGTGAGGGTTCAGTTCTTCTTGGAGCTTATGTAAGACAGCCTGGGACACCATCTGGTCCCATACATGCTGTGTGTTATGCTTTGGAGAGGGCAGCTTTCACCTGTGCATCTGAGATGTCAGGCAGGTTACATTCAGTTGGGATAGGCATTTGTTCTTTTGGGGGGAAGGGGGTGAGAAGTTTGCACTGAATCTGTCTGCCAGGATGTTGGCTATGTCTGTAGGTTCGGCATATTTTGTACCGTTATGCAACAATTCAGAGCATATCTGGGAGTTTACACCCATATTCCTGACATAACTAAAGAAGGCCTTGTGATTATCTTTAGTGTCTAGGGCAATTTCCCTTTTGAAACTGGCCTTTGATGATTATATGAGGGATCAAAGTTTCTTGCTAATACTGATCAGAGATGCCTTCCCTCTTTGGGATTTTGCTCTTTCATGTAGTAGCTTCCTCCTTTTGTTGTATAGCTTATATATGGCCGGGGTCCACCAGACAGGTCTCCTGTTTTTGGAGGAGTGAGTTTTGGTTTTATTTGCGATAGCATGATCCAAGCATTCCTGCAGGTGCTCAAAGAATGCATTTGTAAAGGATTCTGCGGATTGGGCTGTATTATCCTCTGGCACTGGGGCTTTGAAGGATTCCATCTTAGTCATGAGAAGTGCAAAGTTGGCTTTTGAGAAATTCTTTACAGTGATTTCCTTGGCTGGGGGTGGGGACAGGATATGGATGTCCAGGGAAATTTGTTTATGGTCTGATCTTACCAATGAGGGGTTTACCTCTGGTGTGGAACATAGAGTCCCCATGTTGGTGATGATCAGGTCCAATATGTATTCCCCCTTGTGGCTGTGGTGACTGGTTCTGCCATAGCATATGAATTTACAAATTGTAGCGACTGTAGGGCAACGTTGTTGGGGCTTGAGTAGTATCCCCAGTCAATATTCGTGTGCCTGAATTCACCCACTATAATGGTTTGTGTGGAGACCTTCATATCCTCCACTGTTCCCAGGAAAGCCGAGTGTGGTACCTGAGTATGGGAGGGTGGTCTGTAGTAGACAACAAACTGAAAGGCAGTTTTGCACAATGGTAGTTGTATATGTATGGTCTCTGATGCTTAGTGCAGTGCTACTAACCCGGAGGTGGGTGTATCTGTGATGTACATGGATACACCTCCTAGTTGTGTTGTCCGTTCCAAGTCCTGTGGTTAGAAACCATGGTATAAAACATAAACTGGTAGTGCCGGTGTGCATATGTGACCCTGAACTAGGCATCTGTTAGTGCACAGATATTGCTATCCCCCATACTGAGGGGAGTCCTGAGTGGCCGCAATATGAGGGTAACACATCTGGTGTTGAGCAGCATTACCCTTAGTGCCATTTAACCTGTAATGTCTATGGAGGTAGGTTTGTCTTTTGAGCCCTGTTCAACAAATGCACTATGGTGGTAGCAAGAGCCTTAGCCAGTATTCGAAGGTCCAAGTTTGACCAGTGCAAGCTGTCCATAGTGAAGCTATGTTACATGTTGAGTATGTCAACACAGGCTGACAGACACTGTATCCCTATGAATGACACCAATCTGTTAGCCAACTGTTAAATGTGATATGTTTGTCTGTATACTGTGACATCATACTTGGTGGGTGTAAGATGCTAGACAAGGTCAGGGTCATACTGGCCTGGGCTACATGATCACAGTGTTCCTCCATGTACCATGTCACATGGTCCAGGGAGTAACATCTGAGGTTTTACACACCAGCATGGACAATGATGGTGGCAGTCCTGTACTTGCTTTGGGGTGACCTGTCTGCATGTGTTCTGTGGCAGATCCTGGCACCCAACAGACAGCACAAAGGGACTATTCCCTTGTATGGGATGGTGAGTGGTACGTCAGTTTGTCTGACAATAAGTGTCGCCTATCACAAGTGTATTATATGTGTTGTTTAGGCCGAAGGGCAGTGACTGTGTGGCACACTGACATTGTGAACTATGTGAGATGTGGGTATTGTAGTGGGGTAGCAGTTGTGTGTGTGTGCCTGTTGTGGAGGTCTCTGCTGCTTAGGCAGAGTTCGTTTACAGCATCTGAGTATGTGTATGTGTGATAATGTGGTTTGAGTGCTGTCGCCAGAAGATATGTGAGACAAATATGTGGTGTGTCTGGTTACCTCCACCATCTGATAGACTATGCCAGTCATGGGTCGAGAGAGTTCAGCACCCTGTATGTCTCTATAGGTGCATCTCACATATATATCTGAGTTTGTCGGGAAGAGGAGAGTGTTGTCTGTGTACATGAGGCAGATGTGAGATTGTGTCTACATCACAATATTTACCAGCTGGACTGGAGAGTGCACACGAAGCTGACCCCTGGACATGCCGGTATATCATGATGACATACTCTGTATCCAGATGACAAAGGATCAGTAGGGTGTTAAGTGCATAAAAGAGTATAACAGGGATTAGTGCTCAGGTTCGTTGGTGTTCTGTAAAGAGTAGCTGAGAAGGAGTCCAGACTGAATCATGACACCTCTGACAGCTATGTCATATATAGCAATGTACACACATATATGTCATGAGTCAGTGCCAACTGTACCTGACTGACAATGCTGACATACTAACAGACAGGCTCATATATACATACCCACCTCCCACTGACGATAGTCCATATCATCATACCAGGAGATAGCACATGTAGAATGGATGAACAGCTACCCCTAATGCCAAAAGCATGGCATCAAGTGGACTGCATTGATTCCCAATATATGTCATGCATAAACTACAGAACAAACAGATCCTGCACCTGAACAGTCAGCTGAGCATCCCCCCTACACAGGATGTGGAACCGTTGAATGTGTTACAGCAACATATGGCACTCTACACAAGTGTTGGTGCACAACACACCATGGGAAGTACAGTCTAGTACGCCTATGAAGTCAGATCTGCAAGGCCATGGAGTCCATCATGGTTGAAGTCATAAACCGAGCTATTGCAAGCTGACATACACACAACCCTACTAACTGTGGTATGTTCATGTGCGGATCATGGTTCCCAAACATGCTAGACTGTTTGCAAGGCAGCCATCCAGGACATACATCACTGAACAAGGCTACACATGTCTCACATACACTTTGAATATCCCTGTATCAACATCCCAGACACATGTAGTACCCACACAACCAACAAGCTGTGCATAAATATGTGTTGACATATGAAGGAATGTCGATGTGTCCACAGATAGATCACACAAGGTAAGGATTATGAGTTCCTGTTCCAGCTGTTGACACCTGATGACCCACATAGACCATTCATGGAATGGCATAAAACAAAGTGTACATACATTACCATGTCCAGTCTGATGATGTTACCATCCTAGAAATACAGCAGGGAAGAGAAACCACACAGTAAAGCAAATAGTGTGCTGTGCTAATGCATCTCTCTTTAGTATCATAACATAGTTAGGTAGGGGTTTGAATCCTGCAAATGCTGACTGTGTGTGTGTGGGGGGGGTGTATGTGTGCAATTCTCTTTGAAAGGAGTGGCCTTTTTGAAGACTGGGAAAACACACTGAAAGATGTACATTCCTCTTTGGAAAGACTGATGATGTCAGCACCCTATGAATACAGCAGGAGAAGGAAAATCACCCAGTAAAGCAAGTAGCATGCTGTGCTAATGCATCTCTCTCCAGTGTCATAGATTAGTATTAGGCTAACTACCCTTGTGGGCCATTTCAAGCCTAGCCAATTACCCCATGTGAGAATCAAACCATGTACCTTGTGTTTGTAAGGTAAACACCTTAACCATTATGCCATCCTCCCACATAACATAGTTAACTAGGGGTTTGAATCCTGCAGACACTGACTGTGTGTGTGTCACTGTTGGTCAATACAGTTTGGGTTTTGCTTTTGTTATGTCACGACATATTATGATTACAACAGTAAGTGCATTGAACACATCAGGTATCTGCATGGCAAATATATGTGTACATGTTCCCTTAATCAGTACATAGGTATGAAGCCTGCATACTACATGAATACATTTGTTGCCATTGACAGGTTGTGCCGCTGTTTCTCAGATTGTAGGTCACATATGTATGTATGTGACAGGGCCACCCACTGTTGCGATCTGTGGCCAAGGTCATCTGTGCCACACACACCCATGACAGTTACTTAACAGTAGTGTGAGTGAGGGCATATGCCTGGGGTATATGTCAGACATGTTCATACACAACAACGACTGCCAATAATGGATGGTCTTTATAGGTGTACAACTGCCTTGTGGATATGCATCCAGGCCTCTCATGTGACACACCTTGGGACTCCACAATACCTATGTATATGTGGATACCAAGGGACACATGACATAACATCAGGCTGTATGTACACATTGGTACCCAACATACATGTTGAGGCCTACCACCTATGTGGTACTGACAGGATAGTATGTATAGTACATGTGGATGACTATGCCCTAATCGGCTTACTGCTATACAGCATGTATCAGATGACAGGCATCTGTCTGTATGATACCCTAATGTGTCCCATCCAGGGAATGGATTGTAGGCCAATGCATGCATTACCAGATTTGGATGGACACATTCCTAGTGTGTTTGCATATACCTAAGGGTGCTATATGCCAAACAGGTGTGGATACAGGAATGGGTGGCGGTCATTACCACTGGTTAGTGTTATAGTGTAGCACTGGAAGGATCTAACTGTTACTGAGTTCCCTACGACTGTGTGTCATTTGTCAGGACATCATCCAATGATTGATGATAGTCATGCTGTTTAGGTTGTGTATACTAACAGACCGCAAATCATTGGCAGATACTAACAGTATCACCCACAGCATTGTGTCAACCCATGTCATACACACATGCCTACCCACGTTAGTACATAACTGTAGTAGAATGCATACTGGCCATTGAAAGATACTATGAGATGTTAATGTATACAACAGGGTATGCCACACATCCCATGTGTCCACTATGCACGTACATACAGACAGTGTGCACTCACCATGTTCACAGATGTACACTTGCTAATCTGTACTGCACACATCACACATATACTGTCCACTCACTAACACATGCTGGAAACACATTACACTTCAGCCAAGTGGCACATGGGTGGACAATACATACTCTAACAGTGGTGTAAACAATGCTACATTGACAGTCAGAGCTTTGATGCATAATGTCTGCTGAGATATACCTACAAGGATGTCATTACACTTTCCTGTTGACAACTTGTTAATATTGCTACACTGCTATAGTGTCACCCTGTGCATCAGCACCATGTTAGCCTGTTCCTCCATCAATGTTACAGATGACAGGAGGTGACACAGGTATCATCATATGCACAGGGCATTTTGTTGTTTGCCAGAGCCTGACATTGACCCATCCAATCAACATGTCTGTGTGTGTGTGTGTGTGTGTGTGTGTGTGTGTGTGTGTGTGTGTGTGTGTGTGTGTGTGTGTGTGTGAGGGACAACAGTACAGCATGGGACAATGTTGATGCAATGTGTGTATGTATGTGTGAGCCTTAGTTGTTTGGTTAATGTGTGTGTGTCTGCATGCACACAGCTCCACCATGTTGCTGCCATATACAGTAGTTTGTGGGACAGCCACAGACTGTACCTACTAGGCTGTACAGATCACTGTTTCCGGCCATGGACACAGTACCTGTGCCTGGCAGGAGTGCTACGGACAGTATCGGGTACCAACCCTGACTGGGTACTGTCCTCAGAGGCAGAAGTAGGACGACTGGACCCATGTCCCTGCTGGGACTGTCCAGAGCCACGTGCACGTGGTCTACTGGGACGGTCAATGGACAGGCCAGCCCCAGCATTGCTGGGGCTGGTACTGCCACTACGGGAGCAGCTGTGAACCGGGGGCCATCCGCGACCACTGCCAGTTGTTGCTGGCATGCGTCCACATCAATGTCGCAACCGTCCCGCACAGTCCTGGCTCATGGTAGACAGATTGTGGAGGGCATCTATTGTCTCCCCCCAACGTCTGTCAATGACCTTGGTGTACGTCCGGATGGCACTGGCAAGGTCACGGATGCTGTCATTGATAGTGGTGTAATGTACCCTCTGCGCCCTAAGTCCCTGCCTGGTGTACCGTTCCATACGTGCCTGAGCCTGCATTACAGCCCGGAACATACTGGACATCATAAGACCAGTGAGGGCATGCCTGCCAGGGGCAATATGACCAGCGGTGCTCCCCTGAGAACTCCTGGACCTCCGCCTATGTGGTACTGTTCCGGGAATATGGCTATGGCTGCTGTGAGGGGATGCAAGTGCCATGGGTACCACACTCTCCTGGTCAGTGCCAACTGTATGCTGTCCCTCGCCTATGGCCATTAGTGGTGAGGGATGTATTGGCAGTATGAGTGTGAGCATAGATGGGGTTGAATTCTGTGTACTGTCAATTGGTGGACCAATGACAGACCCTGTCAAACCTTCCTGTGTCAAAATACATGTCTCATCATCAGCACTATTCGTGGCAGTGGCTTCAGGTTCCCTGCTGCATTCGGCCACCCCCAACTCAGCACCTGTGAGAGGAAGACAGGAAACACACTTTACAGTCTGCACATGCATACATGCACACATGAACACATGAACACATGCACACATGCACATATGAACATATGCACACATGAACACATGAACACATGCACACATGCACACATGCACACTTGCACACATGAACACATCAACACTGATACACTCCTCACTACAGCACACACACACACACACACACACACACACCAGCAATCCAACACATATTCTATAGTGGGTGAAGGTGGGTGTCAGTATCACAAGGTAAAAAGCCACCACACACGTGTCAACATGCAGAATATATGTTGCACAAGACCATACAGTGCAAGTGTAGATGCCCCAATGTAATGGCAGTATACATGGCTTTGATGCAACTGTGTAGTTGCTGAGTGATTGGCTACACCCTGGAACACAAATTGTACATGGACACAACATTGCTGTGCAGGTATTATCAGCTCTGAAATACCCTGTGAACCATCACTCACAAGTATACATGCCATGGCTGCATGTGTTATCTGTGTGACACATGGATATCCATGTCTGGGTACAGTGACTGTGTCCATAGCAGATAATAGTGGGCATGGGTGTAGCACATGCATGCTATGTACACATGTAGGATGAGGGTGCATGTTGACGTGAAGGTATCCCAATGCTCGACATGTCCAGTGTACAGTGGTTATGGTGTGTGTGGGACATATTGCAGATATGTCGGTGACAGACATGGCATGGCATGCTACATGACTGCAACATTAAACACCACACATACCCAATGTGTGTCAAGTGACCTATACACCCACTAGCATTCTAGGACATATATGAGACACTTCGTTTGGATGGCGACTGCTGTGCATATTGTGTATACTGGCATATGTAAGCACACACACACAACATGCTATGCATATTGTGTATAGGTGCATATGTTTGCACACACACAACACTGATGTGCAAAGTAATGATTGCTATGAGTAGTACTGTGGCCACTGTAACTGGATGGGGTGTAGTACCCTGCGCCATCATCTACATGCATCCTGTGGTCACTCACAGTTACTAATGTGTGCAAGACCACCGCCTAGCATGCTGTACCTGAACTGCAGTGCCGTGGCTATGTTCATAATTACACAGACACCTTGTACATGGCTGTGTGAGGTGCCCAATAGGGAGCATTGCCTAACATGACTGTATTATGTGTTGCAGAGTGTTGCACAGACCCATGGTAGGCCTGTACCCCTGAGGTACAGCATGTGTGTGTGCATGACATGTGGGATACTGACGTGTGACCTTACAGCGGGTGTGTGGTAATGGCAAATGTAGCATGTTTTCATGTACTGCGTATGATGAACATGTTCTGTTGTGTACAGCTGAAGCAACTATACATATCCAAGGTGCAGTACAGTGTTGCCACAATTGTGTCTGCTGCACTGTGCATTGTATGTGATTGAGGCAGCTACTGACTTTACTGAGATGATTAATGTCTCACAGCAAACATGGACAGCATGCATTATGCATAGGTGTGTTACGTGTACATGGCCTACACCTCACCTATGACATGCACATGTCAGTAACAATATTAATGTGTTAACACACTCACTAGCATGTATCGACTGCCCTGCTGTCACACCAGAGGGACCTACAAGAATATGACACAGTTTGTCAGTGGCCACAACTGTGGCATTGCTACCGTGAGTGAGTGCACTAATCTACAGTGGAACAACAGTCAACAGTCACAGGTGTGGAGATACTATTCCAAATATGAGTATTGCACATGAGAGGCAGCAAAACTGCTAAACACACAGTACATATCTCACATAAGCATATTCTAACAATACAGGTAACAGTAGTCTACAGCTAGGGCATATTACCTGCACACTCCATGTCGTCCTGCTGGGTGGCTCCGGCCTCTATGATGACACATGTATGGTGGTGTTGCTGCTGTAGGCCAGGAGCCACCATGCTTAGGAGCAGCTCCTCCACTCTGGTGAGGGGAGGATGTATGGGTGCCCCACCACCTGTGGCAAGCTGTTGCCTATGGATATCAGATGCATGCCGCCAGACATGTCTAATTAAAAACATATTAGAAATAGGGAACAATGCAAATATACGATCAGGAGATAGAAGAATGACAAGTAAGGTAGGGACCTTTAGCTGTGGAACATGTAACCAATGTGAGATGGTGATAAATTGTGAAAAAATACATTTGGATTGTAGAAAATTATGGTTGCATAGCAAGGGGTACTTTAATTGTGAATCGAGAGGAGTAGTGTATTTAGTAATTTGTAAAAAGTGTCCTTCCTTTTATGTAGGGAAAACAGAAAGATCCTTGAAAAAGAGGATCTATGAACACACATATGATATTAGGAAAGGGAAGGACACTAATGCACTATTCAGACACTCATTGACATGTAAGAATTCCGACTATGCTTTTTTTGTGTTGGATCAAGTCAAAATAGATATAAGAGGGGGCCCATGGGAGGAGAACATTGGGTATAAGGAACTGTGGTGGCAAGTGGCTTTAGAAGCCAACAAACCACCTGGTTTGAATGAAAACATTTCCATACTACCACTATTAAAATTGAAAGCAGCCAAGGTAAAGTAGTGGAATAATACAATTCACCACTAGATGGTGGTATGACTTCATGAAAGAAGATATATATATATATGCTGAATGAAACTTCAGACTCAAGCAAAATTAATGTATTTAACATTGTGGGGAACTAATAATAATAACTATAATTAACAATTATATTGTAAACAAGGAGAAACATTCTGATTTATATAAATGTTTTTTTAAATGTTTTAAAGGAAAATATATATTTTAACAGGATAAATGATTTGCACAAATATTTTTTATTCCTATTGCTTTAAACAGTAATTGTTTTACTGATTAGTAAAATGCAGCAGTGATACGATTGGTTTAGCCAATTTTAAATTTCTTTAAATACTTTGTATGAGGATAAGATGGCAGCGATTGTTTTATCTGAGGAAGTCTTGTATTAGACGAAAACGCAAATTCTAATAAAGCGTTCATATTGTTTTTGAACTGGTTACGGTATCCTGTCTTCTCCTTGGCTTCTACGTTTATGTGTTTGGTTTGGTATTGGTGACAACGAGGGAAGCTGATTGTGTTTTTCAGTTTTGTGGTCGATATGAGTGGTACGGAGAAGGACAAGGATACACAGCCTGGCAATGAAGAGAGCAGCCAGGCAAGAAGACTTATTGGACAGCTTACAGCTTTGGTTGATCTATTGATGCCTCTCTGTGAGGCAATGATTGTGCGCACACAGCGTCCGGAAGTGGGGAGAGGCATGGACGAAAGGGAATCTCGTCAAGTGCAAACCAAAAGGAAAAGACATTGCCTAGACGGGAAAACAACCAACGTTAATGGAATTGAGCCGAAGGGTGCTTCTTTTAACCCCGCAGCAACGCCCATTATATTCCAGGATGCTGACAACGATGAACTAGATGCTAGTGTCAACCATTCTAGTGAACCGCAGGAGTGGTCGCAACAAGGTACTTTTTTTATCTCCAACACTACGGAGATGAATAAATGGCTCAAAGAGCCACATGATTTTAAGTTTGTTGACAATAATGATAAAAATGACAATTACAGTAAACGGACAGCAAATACAGAACCTTTTTGTAAAAAAATGGATAGGTTTTCTAAATTATTGTATAAGTACAAAGCTATTACAGTTGAAAATGGTTATTTGAAAGAATGTTTACATCACTGCATAGTTCCCAAGGGATTACGCACATGGAAATATCCCAACAATGTGCAGATTGGGTCCATATTTCATAAGGATTTGGTGAAGGCTTTTAACAAATGTGGAATGGAAATTGTTGTATGTATTATTGCTGAGAATGAAAGGAACCTGGTTGTGATTAATGAACAAAATAGTGAATTAGATTCAAAAATTAAGGGAGATCTCTTGTTTGAAATTAAGGAAGAGAAACAGAGATATTTTGGTTTAAAAAGAGAGATAGAACAAAAATGTTCGGATTTAGTGACAAGAAAGACAGCTAAACTAAGAAGGGATATCTTGGAGTATGAGAACAAAACCAGTTATCCAAACCCAATTAACAACTCAGCCCCCCCACTACACCAGCACAATAATAGAAATAAATGGGTAGGTAGAAATAATATAGTTAACAGGGAATATCAAAGAGAGACTTACAACCCTGACACATTCAACTTTGACTATGACACAGATTTCCCACCCCTAGAAACAACACAGTATGAACAGGGTTTAAAAGAAACCAACTATAGGGATTTTCGAAGAGGAGGGGGGTTAAGGGGAAAGGGGTATTACAGGAGATAGAAACCCCTTCCCATAGTAATAGAGATAATGAAGAGATAGAGCAGGTAGGTAACAAGTATACTTTAAATGCATTTACTATTTACAATTTTAGTAACCTACAACTAACTAAAGACCATTTTTCATTAATGGAGAAGGGATTTAAATTTATACCATCAAAGAGAGGGGAGAGAGTACAAACTATTCTGGAACTAAAATTATTCTTAAGGAAAATGAATTTAGAACTAATGTTCAGTAATGATAAATATGGTATAGACAGAAGAGCAATACACACAACAGAGGAACAACGAACATTAAAAAACAAGTCTGTTTTTAACCCCCCCATACATGCACAACTCAAGAACTTTGAGAAAGTTATGGAAGATGGTATTAAAAAATTAGACAAGAGGGTGAAATATGTTAACAACATGGGGAAGAGTGAAAGAAAATGTCTACAGGACCTGAAAAACAACAAGGGGATCAGGGTCATGAAGCCCGATAAGGGCGGAGGAATTGTCATAATGGAGTCTATTCAATATGAGGGCAAAATGAACAACATACTTAGGGACGAAACTAAATATAAGGTGGTTTCTCGTAATGAGATAAATATAGCATACAGGAAGATTGATATGATGCTAACAGATATGGAGATGGAAAAAGTACTGGATGAAAAAATGATATCTTATTTAAAAATTGACAAACCAAGAATACCAATTATTTTCGGAATACCGAAAATACACAAACAAAGCGATGATCCACCTTTTAGGCCAATAGTGGCAGCTGAGGGATCCAAAACTACAACCTTAGCAAAGTTTGTGGATGTTAAAACCAAACATATTTGGAAAAGTAAAAATGCAATATTACGTGACTCTTGGGATTTGTTAAGAGCACTTGAACCCAAGTTATTTGACAAGGATATCTTATTTGTAACAATAGACGTGGTAGATCTATTTGGTTCGATACCATATGAAGAAGGGATACGTATGTTTGAAGAGGAGGTATTTTGGGACAAGAAATTGAAATTTGAAGAAAAAGTAGCATGCACAGGCTTGATGGACGCAATATTAAAGAACAATTACCTAGTACACAAGGGGGAGTTTTTCCAACAAATAAAAGGTGTAGCGATGGGGGCAGCCTGTGCACCTACTTTTGCAAATTTGGTCCTAGCCAATTGGGAGGACAAGTATGTGTTCCCTTCAAGCTACGCAAAACATTGCAAACTATACAGAAGATTCCTGGATGACATTTTAATATTTTGGACGGGAAGCTTAGAAAAATTAAAAGAATTTTTCAATTATTTAGGTAGCACAACCAACTTTCTTAAATTTACATACAATTTTTCCTATGTTAGTATTGCATATTTGGATGTGGAAATATTAAAAACAACTAACTCTTTTGAGACCAGAATATATAGAAAGAACACTTACGTAAATTCATTTCTCCACTTTGATAGTGAACATCCAATCCATTGCAAAAGAAATCTGGTTAAGGGCCAGTTTATTAGAGGGTCAAGAATGACAACATTGGAAGAAGAATATATCAAAGAATGTGATAAGTTAGAGGGGATGTTCATAGACAGGGGGTATCCCAAGGCCTTTATTAAGAAATATAGGATGGAAGTAACGAATGCAAGGAAGGGAAGGTTTAAACCCATAATAGGAATAAAAGAAATGCCAGATGAGCAAAATGAAAATATAGCAATGCAGGAAGTAAATTACGAACATTCACTGGTATTAGAATACAATGACTTAAACAAAAAAGTGAGAACATTATTTAACAAGGAATGGGAGAGATTTAAAGGTTTTACTGACTTGAAGGGCTTAGTAGAATCTAACCCAAAAGTAGTATACAAGAATTCCCTTAACATTAAAAACATATTAGAAATAGGGAACAATGCAAACATACGATCAGGAGATAGAAGAATGACAAGTAAGGTAGGGACCTTTAGCTGTGGAACATGTAACCAATGTGAGATGGTGATAAATTGTGAAAAAATACATTTGGATTGTAGAAAATTATGGTTGCATAGCAAGGGGTACTTTAATTGTGAATCGAGAGGAGTAGTGTATTTAGTAATTTGTAAAAAGTGTCCTTCCTTTTATGTAGGGAAAACAGAAAGATCCTTGAAAAAGAGGATCTATGAACACACATATGATATTAGGAAAGGGAAGGACACTAATGCACTATTCAGACACTCATTGACATGTAAGAATTCCGACTATGCTTTTTTTGTGTTGGATCAAGTCAAAATAGATATAAGAGGGGGCCCATGGGAGGAGAACATTGGGTATAAGGAACTGTGGTGGCAAGTGGCTTTAGAAGCCAACAAACCACCTGGTTTGAATGAAAACATTTCCATACTACCACTATTAAAATTGAAAACAGCCAAGGTAAAGTAGTGGAATAATACAATTCACCACTAGATGGTGGTATGACTTCATGAAAGAAGATATATATATATGCTGAATGAAACTTCAGACTCAAACAAAATTAATGTATTTAACATTGTGGGGAACTAATAATAATAACTATAATTAACAATTATATTGTAAACAAGGACAAACATTCTGATTTATATAAATGTTTTTTAAAATGTTTTAAAGGAAAATATATATTTTAACAGGATAAATGATTTGCACAAATATTTTTTATTCCTATTGCTTTAAACAGTAATGGTTTTACTGATTAGTAAAATGCAGCAGTGATACGAATGGTTTAGCCAATTTTAAATTTCTTTAAATACTTTGTATGAGGATAAGATGGCAGCGATTGTTTTATCTGAGGAAGTCTTGTATTAGACGAAAACGCAAATTCTAATAAAGCGTTCATATTGTTTTTGAACTGGTTACGGTATCCTGTCTTCTCCTTGGCTTCTACGTTTATGTGTTTGGTTTGGTATTGGTGACAACGAGGGAAGCTGATTGTGTTTTTCAGTTTTGATGTCTAATTAAATCACTGCAGTGATGGCGTACCTGCTCATATGTCCGGTTATGCATGCCTATGTCATTTACCCGGCGAACAAGATCTTGCCACAGTGCAGTACGCTCATGCTGGTGCTGGCTGGCCCTGGAAAATAGAAGGTCATAGTGCTGTACCAGGCTGGCCTGTATTACCTGCTCCTCTGCAGCTGCATAGGCCAGATTGTGTTGATGAGCCATAGCCCTGGAAGACAATTAAACAATATGTATGAGCAAGTCATGTGGCACACTTAACATTATGAAGTACATATATCACTTAACTGCCATATATAGCATCTGTCTGTCTATCAGAGGATACACATGTTCAATACCACATATCAGTGCTCAGCCCACAACTGTCTGACAGTGCCTGCCAAACTCCATACAACAAACCAGTATACACCAGTACTTGGCACACTGTTTGGCATACAATGCACAATCTCACACTGAGGGTATGTATCAAGCTAATGCATGAATAATATTGTCATGCCATGCAATGAATGTAATGTACATTTACAGTATTAACGGTAATCCACTCTAGTCTTTGATTCCATTCCCCTACCTAACATATGTGCACAGTTGTTAATATAGCTGGCATATTGCTGTCACAGAGTATACATGCTGCTAGGTACACACACATACCCTGTAACACACATGTGATTGCGGCCATGGTACAGGCATCATTACATACACATTAGACATACATACAACACACAAATGTATGCCAACACAGATGAGCATTACCTGTGTACCTTATAGTACTGTGTGCCCCTACTAACAGATACCTATGCCTGAGGTATGTAATCTGTGCAGACTACAGGAAACACACAAGACAGTGTTACCAGGAAATGTGAACATACACCATACTGTGGTGTTTAGGCCTACAGCTTCAGGTAGTAAAACAGTTCATATGTGAGCTGGATTCAACAGCAGTACCACTTATGGAGCACACATGTATTGCTTCAACCTACAATGGGACACTGCAGTCGTACACAAGGAACTACGTCACAACATATGCCATCCTACTATGTCTGCACCCCAATAACTGACACATCTTTCTCTGGCCTCGCACCTAGGACACAAACTACCATGACAAACACAACCTCATGCTAAGCTATCACACCTTTAGAGACCTTGCACACAGTCAGTGTCACACTCATTCCACCTCACATAGCTGGTATTGCACTGAGTACATGTGTGTGCATTGTGTCACAGGTAGGTAATATGCTATTGGCCCTGGGCCTACAGCAGCCTAGCCATATGCTACCCTGCCCTTTGAGACACATGTAATGTGATTTCACTTGCTCCTGTCAAACAGATACACAGAGGTCACTCCCAGGGCATATTACCTATCTCCATAACATTCATCAGGGATATGTATGGCATCTACTAATAAGGAGCCTTTTTTGTTAATGCTGGGTGGTTTAGTCCAGAGTATGGCATATTTGTGTATAGGAACCTGTACCTCCAGCATGTGCTGTTTAGTGCGGTGACAAGGATTAGGGCCCTAGATCATGTAGCCCGGAGGGATTGTGAGGTGTTGTCATGGTGGTTGGCCGACTGCTATGGGTGTGACATACCTCTGTATGTCCAGCAGTGGTAACCTCTGTGTAGGAAGTATGCAAGGCACTCTAGCTGTGGTTTTGTGAGTCAGTCTGCATAGGGCATGTGTTTGAGGGCAGTATCACTCTTTGTTAGGTATGTCTGTGGCCTTTCCACTTGCTGTAGTTGTCATGTGTGGGGCATTGTGAGGAGTAGAGGGGTACACTGACTTATATTTCCCTAGATTACACACCTTTTGTGATGACACGTACCACGTACAGGGATTACAAGACTAGTGTGCCACTGTGAAAATCAAAGGGGAGGCTACTGTCCACTTGTGTCCCATGTTCCCTTCTGACACCTTCAGTGTTAGGTAGGCAACCACCTATCTGGTAGTTAGTGGGTAAAGTGTTTTGGAATGGGGTATGGTATTGCAGTATCAACACTGGTGTTCAGTCCATGCCTTGGTCACCAGGCACCTGTTGCAATACATCTGCCCCCATGTCACCCTCTCTCACTATATTATATATATATAGATATATATATATATCCATATATATCTGTATATATATATATAATCTATCTATATATATATATCTATCTATATCTATATATATATATATATATATATATATATATATATGTATGTATATATATGTAAATATATATATCTATATATCTATATATATATATATATATATATATATATATACACACACACACACACACACACACACACACACACACATATATATATATATATATATATATATATATATATATATATACATATATATATACATACTTGTAAACATCCATTGCTGTACATATACATGCACATATAGGCACATATACTGCCCACCTTTCATGGTGGGAATATCAATTATGAAACAGTTGTGAGACATACAATTATGTAATAATATTGTACAGTGTTGTGCAGAATGCATTTTGCTTTCCTCAGGCCATATAGCTGTAGCAGGCCTCACTGGCTCAGTCCCACAGCATTTAACCACCACATGACATATACCTGCACTACTTGCTGTTTCCAATGCCACACAATACAACCTACATAGATATGCGCACATAGCAACCTTCAACTACATATATATTTCCAGCCTTCACTAACAGTTGCAGTATGTCCCTTGCCCTATGCACATCTGCATATACATATAGATATGGACTGCTACCACATATGGAGGGTATGTAGTATGTAGAGTACCTTTCAGACACATCATTCAGATGCCAGCAAATGCATATCTGTTACATACCTTACCTTTGTATTTCTCACCTCTGTGTGGACAGGAAATACAGGCTGCTTTTGTAGGTATCTGCACATGTGCATGTGATGACCTCTGCACCAATTGGTGCCCACCATTTGGTAATTGCATGCAGCCTGCTGTGTGCTAATTGCAGTTCTCACTGTGATTTCAGGACACTGCTATAAAATGATAGGTTAGGTAGGCATAGGCCTTTCAGTTTTGCAAGGTGGGAACCATGCTTGTTTGCTGTGGACACTGTTGTGTCAGTCAGAAGGTTGGTATATCTCTCATATCAGAGGTGGGGTTGTAGCCAGTGAAATGCATCTTGTACTGAAACCTGACTGTTGCTTCTTCCAGTTCACTCTTCTCAATGTGTAAGTTTACTCACACCTGATAATGCTAACACTGGATACATGGGAGTATGTACTTTCTTGTGGAATTAGGGAATTAACTGGCAAACAACAGTAGTCCTTGCTATGTATTGCTATGACTTTCCTATTTTCCCTTTACATTCACTCCTTGTAATGCATGTTATATTTCTTTATTGCAATGTATTGCTATGGCTTTCCTATTTTCCCTTTACATTCACTCCTTGTAATGCATGTTATATTTCTTCATTACTATGTATTGCTATGGCTTTCCTATTTTCCCTTTACATTCACTCCTTGTAATGCATGTTATATTTCTTTATTGCAATGTATTGCAATGGCTTTCCTATTTTCCCTTTACATTCACTCCTTGTAATGCATGTTATATTTCTTCATTGCTATGTATTGCTATGGCTTTCCTATTTTCCCTTTATATTCACTCCTTGTAATGCATGGTATTTATTCATTGCTATGTATTGCTATGGCTTTCCTATTTTCCCTTTACATTCTCTCCTTGTAATGCATGTTATATTTCTTTCAGCACCAAATTTTTGTGTATCTGCTGTGGCTTACTGGTATGTCATGCAGACTGGTGAGTCCAAGGTGTGGGGCTTGAGACTGACAAGGGTATTTTATTTTGCTGCTGAGCAGTACAAGGGCCTTGTCATACTGAGTGACTAAGGCACTTTTAAGCAGTTGTAAGCAGGTTTGTTTACAAGTGCTCACTCCCGCTAACCCCCGCACTCATTTGTTTGACAGAAAAGTAAATGGGGAGATAGGAATGTGGTGATAAAGGGTGCAGAAGGAGGGAAAGACAGTAGGGAAACCAGCTTGGGATGTGCAGGATGGGTGTAGGGAAGGTCCATAGCTGCTCATTTCTTTACCAGCAACAGCTGTGCATATGCAATACATTAGGAGGGATGTTTGAAACCTTCCACCCCTGAGAGAGGGGTGAAGACAACTAAGTATGTTGTACTACCAATTATGAATATCAGGAACATGCAGTATTTGTGAACTGCTATACTGTCATTAGTACGTTACTCACTTCTGAACAGTTTGTGTTGACATTTGCACAGTCTGCTCAGGACAACTGGACATATTTCAGTACTGTGTATGCCTACCTACACCCTTGGTTGTGCCTGACTAAATGCGTATATAGTACCTTTGGGTAGGGGTGCAGAACTGCAGAGTGCATTATTTATTATCATGTGATGTTTATCTTGCTGAACATGCAGAGTTGCTGTGTACCTGTAAGTCTATAAAGGCTAGTAATCTGTCTGAGTAGCTCCCACCTATGGACATATCCAGCTGGTAGACAGAGGTTAGCCTAGTTTTCATTGACTGTGCACCACACCAGTCTTTTCAGTACCTGAACAATGGCATTGTCACAGGTGGTTGCTAGCAGTACATGGCTACATCCTTTGATATTTCTGTGTTGTGCTTCTACATAAGGGCATGCTTGTGGGATTCATTCTACTATTTGCAGAGTGTGTTGATATGCCTGTGTGTTTCTGATTCTTCCAGACCTCAGATACTCTCAGGTATATATCTGAACAGCCTCAGGGGACAGTACATATAACTGGGATACACCTGTCATATATTACAGACATTTTGCAGTTCAGGCTTTGGGGAATTCAGAGCATTTGTATTACTACACCTTTTCTGATGTGCAAGCAGTGTCTACTCTCACTTATTGACATCTTTCATTAATGGAGATTCCCCACCTTTCTGCCTACTGTTAGTACATTTCACAGGGAGTCAGAGGGGTACAGCTAACATTTGTTTACAAATCAGGGTCATCCCTGTAGAGCAGTCACTGTTGGGAAGTCTGGCCTGTGACCTATGCAAATATGCCAGTGTTTACCCTGCTCTGATACTGTGTGGGTTTGTAAGGTGCTACTGTAACATTATTCCCTACTAGCATGGCTGATTCTCTTTTCACAGTTATGTCATGCAATTCCACAACACCTGCTGGTTAAAACCCACAGAACAAGATTTCTGTTATGCCATTCCTATTTTCCCTTTACATTCACTCATGGTAATGAATTATATATTTATCTCAGCACCAAGTTATTGTATAGCTGCTGTGGCTTAGTGATACTACATGCAGAGTAGCAAGTCCAAGGTCCCGGGTTCGAGACTGACTGGGGTATTTTATTTTATTGAGCAGTGCAAGGGCCCTATCATATAGAGTGACTAAGGCACTTTTAAGCAGTTGCAAGCGGGTTTGCACGAGTTTGCACGATGCTTAGCAATGCTTAGCTAAGCGCACACAAGCTCACACTCACGCACCCATGCTAACTACTGCTTAAAAGTGCTTACTCCCGCTAACACCCGTGCTAATTTCTTTTAAAGAAAAGAAAATGGGGAGATAGGAAAGTGGTGAAAAAGGGGGCACAAAGAGGGAAAGACAGTTGGGAAACCAGCTCGGGATGTGCAGGATAGGTGTAGGGAAGGTCCATAGCTGCCCATTTCTTTACCAGCAACAGCTGTGCATATGTTTGAAATTTGGTGTGAAATTTGAAACCTTCCACCCCTGAGAGAGGGGTGAGGACAACAAAATATGTTGTACTGCCAATTAGAATTATCAGTTTACATGTCCAGCGGACATGTCTGCGAATTGGGCAGCTATGTATGGGGCGTAATTTTTTTGTGGGAACAGAGTGCCCTTTTTATTTATTTATTTTTTTTCAGGTGAGAGTGGAATGTGAGGTAGAGGAAGTAGGTATACTTGGGGAGGTAGGTTGTGGAGGTAAACAGACAAGACAAACAAGATGCATACAGGGGTGGAGTTTGACACAAGGAGTGGGTGAACACAATTGACGGGGAAGGATGTTTGGAAATTGCAAGCCCATGAGCCCACAGATGGTAACAGTGGAACTGAGATCCTCACCCATGGGCAGTCACCACTGCACCTTCACAGCCCCGAGGGTGGCTGTGCTGGGGGCTGTGTAGGAGGGGCAGGCTCACCCATGAGTTGCTCCACTCTCGCGTTGAGCTGGCATAGGGGTTCAGCGACTGAACACTGGATCTCCCTATGCACCACAGCCCAGACCCTAGGAAGGGTGACAGGTGGCCCTCCTCTGCCCACGCTTGCACGGGGGGAGCGAGCCCCATCCCCTGCAACGCTTCCACCCGAAGGTGGCACAGGACCAATGGAGGAGGGGAGCCCGGGCTGGGCACCGGAACTGCTGGTGCCAGGTGCACTCGCCAGCTGAGGAGGGACAGGTGGGTCCGCTGGGACCAGCCTTCCCATACGTTCTGTGAGTAGGTGTGTTTAATTACAAGTTAGACAATAGCATTCCAGGTTAGTTGTAACAGCACGCAATAATATTCCCATTAACCCAACACACCAAGGTTCCAACGGTTGAACAGCAAGCATAACACATGGATATATTTAACGACAGTGGATATTTCAACAGCATGCAGGGATGTTTGGTAGCAACAGGCCACCATGACTGAGGAGTTTGAACAGGGCACATGCATCAACATGAATGCAAATATTTGTAGAAAAGTAGGACATATATCCCAACAAATATTTAAGATTACACATACCCATAGAGTTGTGGAATTGCATGGTTTAGGCACACACAGTAGAGTGTAGAAAAAAACCTCAGTTAACATCATATAATTACCTTTACTCTACACAACATTCCTAGTGACTGCAAGTGTATATCCCCTACACTTATTATTACACTTGCCACCGTGCATTAGGTTGTGTAATGGGTTTGGCTAGTTCAATATATACCTGACCTATATCTGACATACTAACTGCCCAAGATGCAGATATTACTGCTACATATTTCTTTATTGCAGTTATATATGTGCTTATCTACATATCTGGATGTTTTCACGTGACATTTACACTTCAGTTTCTACAAAACCCTGCATTTCTTGAAGCACACTCACATTTCTTGGGAACAAATTAACATGCTACTCGTGTGCCAGATTTACTTATGCATGCCAGCCAGTAACTGACTGTTGAGGACTGTATGTATGCTTCACAGCTACTAACACTTCCATCACCCACTTTAGATGGGACTGCACAACTCTGAGTTGACAGTACTTGTTAAAACAGTACTATTTGTATAATGCAAAGGTACAACAACATTTCTAACTAAGTGACACAGACACACTCTGGGTTTTAGACCTTTATTTATGAAATTACACACTTTTCCACAGGTTCACTCCTTTATTTGTTATAACAGTGCATATGGCAGACATATTCAAGACATATTATACCTTTATTAATAGGTTAGAACACTCTTTTCCAGGCTCATTCACTTATTGGATATGACAGTACCTGCAAAGATATTTTTCAAAACATATTTTAACTCTCTTAATGGGTTTCTACATTCTTTTTCTGGCTATCTGACGTTTTTATCTGGCAGTACATGCAGAGGACTTATTCAGGCCATTTTATGGCTGTATTGTTGGACTACAACACTTTATTTCATGCTCTCTACACTTTTTATAGAACAATACATGCAGAATAATCACTAACCTGCCTGGTGGCACAGCCTTAGCAGCCTATCAGCATAGGTTTGCTGATTCGCAGCACAATCACCTGCAGCTGTAGAGTAAATAAGGGAATAAATATTGAGACATACCTATCCGTTATACAGAAGCAATTGTCAATTCTTACATACTGCATTCCATGCCTACCTACCTAGTTGTGGGGCATCCTGCATCCCACGGGCCTCCTGTATCCATTGTTTCAGGACGGCCTGCTTCAGTCTCTTCAGGTCTACATGGTGGTGACGGATCTGCTCACCAGTCCGAGGAATGCCTGTGACACTGGTGAGGTCATGAGCTAACCAGTTCCAAGCCTCTGCCTTGTACTATGTCCCTTGGAACTGGCCCTGCAGGAGTCTTGCCTCATGACGATGGACAAGGAGCCAAACCATGTATTTGGACTCCTCGATGCCCCAACGTTGTGCTCGGAAGCGTCCACCCTCTCCTACACCAGCCATTCTAACTGCAGATGTGAGCTACAATCAGTTATGGTGAGTATTCCCGACTATGGGCCTTAAATATGTCGCATTTCCCGCATGTTTTTGTGATTGGCCATTTTTGACTATTCTGAGCTGACTGCAGACCTGCTTAGTCATGGTTAATCTACCATTTCTAAGTATATGTATGTTAACAGTGGCTACCGTACCTAAGTTGTCATGGCTTGGTGGTTCTGTAGTTTGTGTATGATACCCGAGGTCCTGGGTTCGAACGTTGTCATCCATTTATTTTAATACTGTCTAGACAGACTAGGGGGTGTGGCTGTGTTTAAGCAACTTAGCTCTACGTTGCTCCACAGTGCCCTACGGTGCCCTGGTTGGCACGGCACGCATGTCCAAGCAAACACATTGCGCTGGGTAAAGAGCTATTAAACTTTGGGTAACTCTAGTTAGCTGGGTAAATTGCTATTAAACTTTGGGCAACTCTATTTAGCCGGGTAAAGTGCTGTACATCTCTGGGCAACTGTATTGGGCTGGGTTAAGCGCTATTACACTTTGGGCAACTCTATTTAGCTGGGTAAAGCACTGCTTAAATCTGGAACCTTTAAAATATATATTTTGCTCACTAATACATTGGCCATTTCACTGCTTTTTATAATATTTTAATCATATATGTCAGGTATTATTTCATATACTGATTTGGAACATAAATAAGAAGGGTGGTGGTGGGACTGAAACCGTGAATGCCTCTTTTTTGTGCTAACGCTCTACCATTACACTACTGCTTCTTGGCTGCGTTTGCATAAGTAGTTCTTATATGCTCTTCAATGTTACAATTGCTAACTGTGGTTAAGCAATGGGCACACCCGCACACACACGCGCAAATACGGGGATTAAAAAAAATAAAACATTAATTTTTTACGTTTTATTACTTTGATTGGGGTTTCCAGTGTCAGGGAGTGTGGTGTTGGGTGCAGGTACATTTGAGCGAACTCGCTCTTGTGTGCTGACATTATGCTTTTTAACAGCTTGCAGGGGCATGGACATTTAGACTGTTCAGCAGTCGGACACACACCCTGCTTTCATACTCAGTCCGTGTAAGAGTTACGGATGAGTCAGTGTGCCCTCATGAATATTCATGGCATGCTGATGTCATACCATTCAGCTTCAGCCTCCGAGTAAGACATTTTAAGTCTTACACAGAGGTTTCGTGAATCCGGGGGGTTATTTATTTAATTTGTACTTTATTAGATGTCATGCTAAATAACAATTATTTTTTTTGTTTGCCGACAAGGTTTTAGGCAATTCAGGGGGTGGTGATGGGTTCTCTTGCCGCTCCATCATATGCCAATGTTGTGTTAGGATGGTGGGAACATGTTATTTTGGCCCCTTTGTTGCAGTGTCTTGGTATTAAATTTTATTACAGATATGTGGTTGATATGATTTTTATAACTGAAAGAGAAATATCCAAGATTAATGTTTTTTAAGTCTACTGAATGAAGGGTTTGTTCTTTTTTGGGCTTGGGGGGTTTTTTTTTGGGTTAAGGGGTTTTTTTTGGGTTAGGGGGGAAAACCGGGAAAAGGGGTCCTGGGTTTTTTTTTCCCCGGAACTTTTTTTTTTTTTGTCTTTTTTCCATTTAAATTTTTAAAATAATTTTTTTGTCAAAGAAAAAAGGGGGCCCCCCCCCCCCCCCCCCCCCACAATTTCACCCCCCCCCCCCCCCCCCCCCCCCCCCCCCCCCCCCCCCCCCCCCCCCCCCCCCCCCCCCCCCCCCCCCCCCCCCCCCCCCCCCCCCCCCCCCCCCCCCCCCCCCCCCCCCCCCCCCTTTTTTTTTTTTTTTTTTTTTTTTTTTTTTTTTTTTTTTTTTTTTTTTTTTTTTTTTTTTTTTTTTTTTTTTTTTTTTTTTTTTTTTTTTTCTTTGTTTTTTCCTTTTCTTTTTTTAAGTTTTTGTTTTTATTGGGTTTTTTTTTTTTTTTTTTTTTTTTTTTTTTTTTTTTTCTTTTTTTTTTTTTTTTTTTTATTTTTTTTTTTTTTTTTTTTTTTTTCTTTTTTTTTTTTTTTTTTTTTGTTTTTTTTTTTTTTTTTTTTTTTTTTTTTTTTTTTTTTTCTTTTTTTTTTTTTGTTTTTTTTTTTTTTTTTAAGGGTTTTTTTTTTTGGCCCCTTTTGGGTGTTTTAAAAAAATAGTTTATACTGGTGTGTTTTCTAAATGTGATTGTTTTTATATAGGTATGACTGTGAGAAGCTTACAGAAACGTGAGAGAACATCTGTATGCTAAAAAGAATCATGACAGTAATAATGCTATTTTTAGACATAAGTTAAAATGTGATTTTAAAAAATTTAGGTTTATTATACTCAAGCAGGTTCCCAAAGATTTGAGAATGTGAGATTGCAGAAATCAGGTTGAGCAAAGAGAGACCTTGTGGCAGATAAGAATGGAAGTGGATATTCATCCAGGTTTAAATGATTCTATTAATATTAAAGGTTTTTTTCAACGATAGGAGACTTAGAATTCAAAAATGTTTTTTATGTATTACATTTTTATATTTATATCAATTTCTATTTAACTGTGTTAGGGAAGTTCATTTTTACATTTACGGTGTTATTAATTGATAATTTATGTTTATTAGTTGTTAATTGATGTGTGTATTTAAATCTGTTCAGGTCTTTTACGGTGTTTTTCTGATGAAGTTATTGGTTGACATAAGCGATTAAACATTTTTTACTCTAAGCAAGTTTCTGCCTTTTTTCATCTACATTTATTCTGGTTGTCAAGCCTGCTGTGGCGGTTTTGGTTTATTGAAATACCCTAGGTTCCAACCGTTTATAAGATTTAATAAGAGAACACATAACCTCCTCCCTGACCAATACCTGCAGAATTCCTTTAGGACCCTCCAAGATAATCAGCAGTGGTTTCCCCTCAATGTCTGGATTAGATGCCTGTAAAGCCTTAGGAATGTGGGAAAAGAGGGATCTATGCCAGCCTCCAACAAGGTCGCAGAAGAGGAATCTGACATAGACACTGACTGACCTACAGAGCTATTACCCACTTCTAGAGGGACATCTGGTGGAGGCTGGACAGCTAAAGAATCTGGCCAAGACTTCTTGGCCTTCTTCTTACCTGGTAGGAATATCTTGGGGTTGAAGGATTCTGCCATGGCACCCTGGGCTAACTGTTTAAGTCATTGGTTTTCAAGATAAATGGCCAGGGAATACAAACAGCATCTGAGTGCCTTGGGCACAAATGCCTTACAGATACTATAAGATGTATGGTTATGGAAAGCACCCAGACAAAAAAGATACTGTTCGTGTCAATCTTTATGGAGAATCTGCCTCCCACACTGACATTTGCCTTCAAAGATGTCATGAATTCTAGGTAGCAAAATAAAATATGAGACCAAGAAAAGTAACAAAAAAAAAAAAAAATCTGGCTGCCCTAGGAGAGAGATCCTTTCTGTTTTGGATGTTGCAGCAGTGATATAGAAGGACATTCATTCTTACAGTTTGGTGGCATAACAGAAAGGTCTGTTTTGCCCCCATAAATGCCAATTGATTTATGGCTATTTCTGCTAAACAGCATCTATGATCAATCTATAAATACATTCTTTTGCTTTCATGGACACATGAAAGAGAATTTTTTTATGATGGCTGGATTATCCGAGCTGACAACAGAGATTAACTTTAGCAGTTTGTGGATTTTTGATGGGAAATGATTGGGACATTAAATTTACTACAAAGGCTGAACTGTTCACCACTGACATTTTAGATGCGGGTGTTACCAAGGTCCTTGCTAGTACAATAGTTACCTTATTATACAGAAAATATTTTTCTAATTGTATCACAATTCATCCAAATATATAACCACTAATATATCAAAATCTCATTACATGAAAACTACGAGAATTTGCTCACTTCCTCAAGGTATGCAAAAACAATTTGTTGATTTGGATTGTAAGTTTCTTTACAGGAAATGTACTAACAAGGTACTAAGAACAGCCAGAACCTCTTGGGTACAGATATCTACAGACATTGTGCTGCATTACGAGGGATGTGACAGGCAAACTCATGGTACATTAAGGTTTGTAGTGGTAATGGAAATACTGTTTTCAGGATTCTGAAGGTTACTGATAGATACTAATCCATCCTATTACTGGATAGACACTTTTCACAAATGCTTCAGACAGACAGACATCATTTTATGTAAAAGAGATGATGGAACCTTACCAGAATTTGTCAGGATGTAAGTGAATTGGAACGCATACTTCAGCATAGAAACTGATAGGCCGTCAGCCATGCAGTAACTATAGATTTGTAGTTTGTTATCCAAAAAAAGCATTTTGCTATTCAAAAAAGCATGTTAACTCTGTTAGTACTAAATGGATACATGAAATTCAGCAAATTATTACATGCTTGACTGATGGGTGATATATATGGCTCAGTATGTATATGTGTGGTCATTCTCTGCAAGGAAGATGTCACATCTTGTAAAACTGAGAAAGGAAGAGGACTTCAGTGAAGTATGTTGTCACAGAGATCACAAGGCATTATATAAACATTCTTTTGTGCATCTTAATACAATTAGCATGCTGTTTAGTTGTAACTGTCTCAACAATTAAGGTGGCAGTTTATTCTACAAAATAAGGGATAAATGGATTACAAACTTGGGTGTATTATCAAGTCATAGACCTACTAAACAAATTGTTGAATTAAATATAGGTCCAAGACTTGACCTGGGATTTGGAAAGGCTTTCCACAATGCAGGAGCCTTATCTTGAATGGTTTCAGCATCATATTATGCTTTCAGAGTCTTAGAACAGTCTCCTGCTATGTTTCTTCCCCTTACAGGGAGCCTTACCATGGAGACTGGTTTCATGAGCGAAACTGCATGTTAAAGCAACAGCATGGTAGAAAGGCTAAAGCTAATTAGTCATATGCTGTCCCCTAGAAATGTTTGCTGAGCCTACTTTACTTGGTTGAATGTCAAGTCAGAAAATTACTCAGCCGAGTAAAATTTCATTCTAGAAGGAAAATATGAATGCTGTCTTTTGATGGCAGCCACACATTCTCTCCTGTGGGACTACTCACAGGGCAGGTACATCTAGTGAAGCATGGAGGCTGTGCTGTGTCAGTGTGTGTGTGTGTGTGTGTGTGTGTGTGTGTGTGTGTGTGTGTGTGTGTGTGTGTGTGTGTGTGCGTGCGTGTGTGTGTGTGTGTGAGTGCTTTTGAAATTCTGAAATGTGCATCTACTTGAGTAGTCACACCACACACATTTGGGAATTACGAGTATAGATGCATATATGTGTGTGTTTGTGGCATACCTCTCACCCTGGAAACATCAAAAATATGGACAAAGCCCATGAAAAATAGGTACATATCTGTATGATGATTAACATAAATTTTGCATACATAATTATGTAATCCCACCCACTTCAATGGAATTGTGGGATACCAACTTTTAAACACAAACTGAAGAACAGACAACCAAAATATGATCATGAAACACAGAATAAGAACAATAGTGTTTTAGTTATATTAATATTTGAACTTGTGCAAAACAAAAATACTCTGCGCTTGCCTTCAGCCTTTTTTAAATAACATAAAATATAAACAAGAACAGAAAATTATTTATATATTATTAGAATCTAAAGCACTAAATCACTTCTCATTGGGCCAATGTATATGACCTTCCCTACTGTCTTTTCACATCTGACCTTGAAGGATGCAGCCCGATCTCTGTAATTATAACCTGCACACTGTACTTATCAAGCCCCTAGGTGATGTCATAGCAAATGTAGCTTCTATTACAAATCCTACAGAGTCCAACACATCACCATAACTGCCAAGTGTTTTTTGTACCTTATGATATTCTTTTATCAATCCCATAAATGGCAGGCTGACTATTTTTTGGAATCACTGTATCTCTGGCTTTGTTCCACTACATGACCCCATTGTTTCCCATTATCTTTTTTCAAAGTCTGGAATCCATTTTTTAACTATAAAAGTGTTGCCTGTATGTGTATTCCCTCCTGTGTTTTCCTTTCGTTCTACCCCTGTTGGGAATAACCTAGTTGCCAAAGTGTAGCTCGTTTAGCACAGAGGAATTTAATAGTCTAATAATTCTTAAGTGAGCTATCACTTGGCCTGTAATTAAAACCTGATGACACACCCAGCCTATCTCTAACTGAGTTACAACCACCTTCTAAGTGTAGCATATCCATCCATTTGGGGGTACAATATTCCGTATGATCACTGCCTCAAAATAGCCCTTCAAATTGGGTAGAGCTAGTCCCCCTCTCTCACAAAGGAATAGTAGTCTATTGCATTTAACCATATTTTCCCATCCTATGTAAACTTTTTAGCTCCATTTTATCTGTGACACAAATGCTTTTGTCAGGGTATAAAATGGTCATGGCCCATGTATAATATCAAATAAACTATAAACATCTTAATATCATGACTATTCAAATCTAAACCTATACTGAATAATCCTCTATCCTTAATAATTTTTACTATCCTTTGTTTGTTATCTTCCCATATTTCCTTAACCACCTGTTCTAAATTCTCTTTATCCACACATCTAAGTATTTTAACTTATTATGGCCCCAACGACAAAGGAATTGCTAGACCAAATTGTGAGTAGGGATATAATTTATAGTAACTGCCTTGGTTTAATCTACATTTATTCTGCACCCTGAGAACTGTGCAAAACAATTTAAAATCTCAAACACTCTCACAGGTTTTGATAAGTATAGTATAATTATCCACAAATAATAAAGTTTTATAATGCGTCCCATACCAACCATAGCCTTCTACTTACGAGACTCTGATTTTGTCTGAGAATATTAGACCTATGATTGAGTACAATGCCCCATTCGGAATGTATCTGACCAGACACCTGATGCAGCTTGAAAGGCCCCAAAAGTTCCTCACCAAAAGGATAAAGGGTCTCAAAAATATGTCTTATGCTGCCCGACTGAAAGAACTCCAGCTTTATTCAGTCTCATACCGCTTGCTCAGAGGTGACCTGTGCCTGACATATAAGGCCATGTCAAACCCAGATTTGATGAATATGCTTCACCTCAAAAAATCTAGATCCCTCAGAACCACAAGGGCGGGAGACTTAAACCTTGACACGGTTATAAATAGAACGTGCTGGAGGGACAGATTCATCACCCAGAGACTCCCTATGCTGTGGAACAAAATCCCAGTACATGTGAGGCAGAGCACCTCGCTGGCCTTGTTCAAGAGGAATCTTGACCAATGGATGGGAGATCGCAGATATACCCCAGGGATTACTTCAGTGTCACTGCTTGACAGAGGCACAGAAAAATGATAGGCATAGTTTTTATTCAAACTAAAGGGGTGGCGAAAGCCACATAACTATGGGCTAGGCTTATAAATGCCCTTGGGCAGATAGCCTAGTATGAACCTATGAACCTATGAACCTATAATATTGAGATAGACTTCAAACTGCAAGGGGGGAGTAGGTAGCCTAGGGTTTGCATCTGTAGTTAACTAGAAGCTTTCTGGCACCTAACCCCTTACTTTTATTTTGACCATTGAGCCTGTATATACACCTTTCACCAGCTCTGTGAAAGTTTGAAAACACAAACTGACACAGTACCTAAAAGGGTTATGCCCATTTACCTCTGTATAATGCCTTTTCAGCATCTACTTTAGAGTTTTCTCTTATATTCTTGGCTCTTTCTGCAGCATCAAAGTTTTCAGGATATTATCCAAAGTTTAACTTCCCCGAATTAAGTGACATTGATCTGTAACAGTCAGTTTTGGCAAGGGCTTAACAATCCTGTTGACTACTAGAGACATAAAGATTTTGTAGTCATGACTAAGGATGGCTGTTGGTCTATACAGCACAGAATAACTGTCATCCTCTGAGGGGGTAATGAGCTGTACCCTTGTAGTACTCTGTTAAAGAGTGCCTGCTGGATTTTCAACAAATTTCTCTGGGCAAAGTTTTAAACATTGACTGGTATGTCATACCTCTAGTGAATTTACCTGTGGCTTCTCTGCAGAAAACGTGTTTAATTTTCTCCAGTTGCACTTTGCTTAACAAGTTGATACCATCTTTGTCGTTTATTTTTCCCAAGACTACATCCTGTAATAATACATTCCTCTCTCCATCCTGTTGCAAACCCTTCCCTTCCCTCATAAATAACTGGGAGTAAAATTCTTTTAAAAATCTCAATTATTTTTCAGGGGATGTCTTATTAGCTCTATGGTATGAGGAAATCTAATTTTAATCATCACCCTCTCCAACTTTTGTTGTCTCACTCTTCTTGTTAGTACTTTCCGGGCTAGGCAAGCATTGAAAAGCAATTCTTTTTATGTTATTTTCTTACCTGGAGGTGGAGGAGGAGCTGGAGGAAGAATTTGCAGTAAAATATGTCTTTATGTCTGAGTCTGGCTTTGGTTGTCGCACCACCGCTCTGACCCAAGTCTGACTGCTGCTGCTGCCTGGTCTGGTGCCCTGCTGCACTGAACTGACACTGAAGTCTGAAATGAATGGGTTTGTAGCTTAAGTTGCAAAATCAGACTTCACACATCTCGTTCTCTTAATAAAAAAAAAAAAAAAAAAAACATTGTTGGGTCTGTTGCTGGCTTGCTGCTCTCTCACAGTCCCAGTCTCCTTTGTAGCCTGTTAGGAATCCAATCTGAATATTGGATTAGCTGCTGCTGCTGTCTGCACCTGTCCAGAAGAATCTGATTTTGAAGTCCGTGGCCGTCTGAGATGCACATTGCTGCTGCCCAGAACATAAACACTCAGACAGTCACACCCCTCGAGCCCTCAGCCGAATTCCGACTGGCTGGCAGGACGCTCGTGATGCTGACGTCATTGCACATGTGATGGTGTCAGCGGAAGATTGCCATGGTGGAAAAATTTTTTAAAAAAGGCCCGGGAATTAATCATGAATAAAGGGGGCCAATCGGAAATTTGGGGCACCCCATTATTTGGACCTCAAAATTGTTAAATGCTGAGGAATTCAGCATGGTTGAAAGGTATGGTTTGTGGGTGAGTGTGTTTGTGTGTGTGTGTGTGTGTGTGTGTGTGTGTGTGTGTGTGTGTGTGCGTGCGCGCATCTGTGAGTGAGTGTGTGTGCATATGTCTATATGCCTGTCTGCCTAGGTGGTTGCAGCACAGTAGGTAGTAGGGGTTGTTGAGACCGGATGTATTTGCAAGTGTGTGTGTGTGTGTGTGTGTGTGTGTGTGTGTGTGTGTGTGTGTTCATGTGTGTTCTCTCTCATGGTCACCCACAATGGGCATTTAGTACAGTTAGAGAAAAATCCTCTGAATCCTAGGGTTTGCTTTTATTTGTATTTTAATGTAATTCTTAGAAAATGGTTCACATTGACTTTACATACAAAGGAAAATTATATGTGTAAGATCACCTGTTATTTGGCAGTCCTAGTGGAAGTAGGTGAACACAAATGAAGTTTATTTTTGCAGTTTATCATAAACTAATGTTGCACCCTTTAAATGATACTCTACATATATTGTGTGTTTGCAATCATCTGACTTGACTATGAGAATAACATACCTTATATAAGATGTGCCTTTTCAGAATGTGTGTTATACATAGCTGAGGAAGGCTATTGCCAAACTGCTTTTTTGTGTCTTTAATACAGGATTAATGTTCATCCACAAAGGAGTACAATTTTGTTGTTTTGTGAAGATTTGTCCTTGATCTTTTTTCTCATCATTGGGGAATAATGGAACTGAGGCAATGCTGGGGGAAGTAGGTGACAATTGTTTTCTATCCTCTGGGCAGGATGGTGCTAAAATAAGAGATTTTGATAATAATCTCATATTACTTCATTTAGCTCCCAGTGTGCAAAACAAGGTGGTCCATTGCTTTTCTTAAAGATTGATATTTTGGGATTTATCTGTCACTTAGATAGGTTGATAATATGGGAAGTGATCCTCTGTACCCAGTAAAATAAATTTACTCTCCCCCTTATTATTATTATATATTATAATGAATTAATCTCGTTTATAGATTTGAAATGTGTGTACTTCATTCATGTCTGCACAGCTCCCCTGAAAATGAGTTTTCTGCAGAAAATGTATTTCCTCCAGTTCATTAAGCTGACATGAGTTGCTTGAATGCCTCTGTTCTTTAATTATACTGGATACCCCTTGACTGGCTCCCTTTTCCCTGTTTAATAGGCAGGCAGTTTATTGTGCATCACAAAGCATTAAATACCTGAGTGAATATTTTAACCCATATGCTGCAGACCATTTTCTACAAAACTCTTTTCAGTACATTAGATATCTGCACATTCTGAGAAGAAATAACAAAAGAAATATAACTCAGAATTTCATGTGCATGAAATGCTGCTAAATGTTTAGAATTGTGCTCTTCAGGCAGGTATTAAAGGCAATGAAGAAAATGAACAGTCTTAGGAAGGATTTGGTGTCCAAACCATTAATGTAACTTTATTAGAGGATGACATTTCTTTCCTCAAACAAATCAGAAACTTCCTTTGCAGTTTTGAAGATAAAGTCTGTACCAAATTGTTTTAAACCATGACTGCTGACAAGAAAGAAAAAATAAAAGGAAGAAAAAGAAAAAAAATAAAGAAAAGAAAAAAAACAGGACTCAAGTTGTGCATCAGTAATACAAAGCGTATGCAGTGACCACTTATTTCAGGCAGAAAAAATCTGAAGAGTGCCTGTAGATAGCTAGGCTTAATGAAATTCCAGCTGTCATATTAACTTTCATTTTTCCTCGTCTGTCATTGCCTTGGATGAAAATAAGCATGCACATCTTTTACAAATCACACCACACACTTGTTTTGGAAGAAATGGCCGCAGAAATATATTTATTATGGCAATCAGATCGAATTAGGTATCATATCAGTGCCAGATCAAATCAAAGCCAACAATATTCAGATGGGCACAAAGGACAGAACTTGGAAGAAAATATAATCCAATCAACCAGGCCATAACAAACTACAGTAGTCCCTGCAAATGCTCAACCAGCACCATTTACTGAAGGGATCTACAACCAAGCACCAACAGTCCCCATTACCATTCAGCCAGATACCAGTTGCTGAAGGGGATCTGCCACTTGGGGACTCCAGGCTGTGGCCCCCAGCCTACCTACTAAACCATAGGGTGGCCACCTACAGAAGGGCCAAGCTATTCATGCCTTCTTCTCTCCCAGGCCAAGCACACACCTTTGCAATTTTAGTTTTCCAAGTCTGCCCTTCTGCCCTTCCTGGCTGTGACACCTACTTGCCTTACCTACCACTTGCTGGTGAAGGCAAAAACCTGAAAACCCCATGGGAAAAAAACAGGAAATTCCTTCTCAACTCCTAGTGCAATGACCCTTATGGGTCAGCAAGGGCCTACCTACTCTTATCAGTCAGTACTTACTACTTCTCATCTTGTGCTATCTACACCTCTTCCTGCTTTTACAAGGAAGGGTGGTAGAGTGCATGTTCTTCCCGGGCATACTCTGCTGTTGAAAAGAGATATTGCCTGTCTTCTTGTGGCTTTTTAAACCCTTCCTCCATCTACCCATCTACCTTTACACAAAACCTCCCTCCCTTCCTGATCCTAACTTTCTGCCCCCCCCCCACATGCTATTTTCACCTATGTTCACCTTGGCAATATAGCTGTGCCTACAATCCCTTGACACACTCCCGTTGCCTTGGATGAAATAAGCATGCACATTATTTACAAATCACACCACACACTTGTTTTGGAAGAAATGGCCACAGCCATATATTTATTATGCCAATCAGATCGAATTAGGTATCAGATCAGTGCCAGCTCACAAGTCAATGCTAATCAAATCAAAGCCAGCAATATTCAGATGGGCACAAAGGGCAGAACTTAGAAGAAAGTCTAAACCAATTAACCAGGCCATAACGTACCACAGTAGTCCCTGTAAATGCTCAACCAGCACCAATGGCTGAAAGGATCTACAATCAAACAGCAACAGTTGCCTTCACCTTTCAGCTAGATACCAGTGGCTGAAGGGGATCTGCTACTTGTGGTTCCCCAGACTGTGGCCTCCAGCCTGTCTGCTACACCACAGGACACCCATCCCAGAGAAAGGCCATGCTGTCCATGCCTGCACCTCCCCCAGGCCAAGCACACTCCTTTGCAATTTTAGTTTTCCAACTCTGCCCTTCTGCTACAGGTAGAAGACTTGTCCTACATGTCATCTTTCTCCCCAAGTACATCTGTCAACTTTGCACTTCCTTCTTTCAGGTTTCCTATAAATAACTTTGTTCCTGAATTTGACAAGTGAACTCCATACCTTCTGTACAGCTCTGGTGAAGTTCTATTAATATTAGTGTGGTGCACTACCCAACACCCTAGTTAACATACTTGTTGCCTAATGAATCTGTTGATCAACTTCCTAACCCATTCCACTGCTTTGACATTATTTACTCCTCGCCAGATTGGTCTTGAAATGATATCTGACCAAACAAGCTTAATGTCTGGCCACATCTTTCTTATCTGTCTGAAACATTATCAAATTCTATTTTTGAGGTACAACAATAGGCTACTTGTGACATCATCCCCCTACATGTAATACAATTACACTTGGCTCAGGTAATGCCTCAGAATACACCATTAAAGTTGTCAGCAGGTTCCTGCTCTGCATTCTGGTCTTTCCCAGCCAGTGGACCTGCATTTCTCCCTCTTTAAAACCCATGTTCTGCCTGGATTCACCCAATTCTCTGTCCATATTGTATACAAAATTGTACTCAAGAATCTATACCTCTACTGGCTGCTTTATGACACCTGAAAAAGAAAATGCTGATTAGTCATCACGATCTAACATATTGTCTATATGTTTGTGATCTCCACCACCCTAAGCGCATTACCACAGTTTCTGATGCCTCTTTTGCATGATCAGGTGATTCAGCTCCTATTCTAAAGGAATGAGCAGTTAATTTGCTATTGACAAGACCCAGCCTTACTATGGCTTTTTCAGGACTACCCTGGATTGATAATTGATAAGGAAGAGAGATCTCTGTGACACAAGAAAGGTGCATCACCACTCGGATGTATCAACTGATATTTTCTAATCTATTTGACTATATTCCACCCTGTATCCTTTTGGGGGGGGGGGCTTGAGCTTCTGCCAGACTTGTTTTCCTAGCTGATCTGTTTTATTCTTCCTCACATGAATCCATACCCTGCCATCCTCTAACTTAATGTCCCTGAGCTTTAAAATCCATGGAGGGTTGTCCCTCTTATTGTGCTGCATTAGCTCGGATATCCTAAATGTTCCACAGAATGCTATTGAGTATGCTGTCTGAAACAGCCAAAGTTCATACTCTGAACTACATAATTCACTCAAAATTCCCCACAGCCAAGAAAAATTACTTGGCCCAATATGCTGATGCTCATCTGTTCTCCTGACTTCCACTCTTGCCCAACCTTGGAGCATCTTTCTAACTGCAAATGCTTGCAGTGTCCTGCCATCCTTGTGCCCTTTGATACCAACTAATTGCTGAAACACATGCACTAGCACTGCATCTTGACATTCCCAACTCTTTTAAACTAAAAATGGAACTTAACAGTTGTGATATAGGAACTGGCCATTTTACATGCCACCCTGCATCTGCCCTTGTCTCTATGAAATTAACAATACAATCTGATGTTGTTGACCTTCATTTATCCTTGATGTATGGAACTCAGTTCCAACTCTTGGAATTAGCTTGGCTGTTATAACAGCTTGTGAGAACCAAAAACTGTTAAACTTAGTCCCTAGCAAGATGCCCTCTCTCTAGATTACCTCAGATCGAGTTTGCAGCTATAAAGCAAGACAGGAAAAATAGTCCTATAACAACTGAAGAGGCTGTGTCCAAGGTCATGTATGAAATAACATATAACCAGGACTAGAGTCCATTCCTACAAGGACCCTGAAGGATGGGGAATGGGGGTGGGTTGTCAAGGATAAATGAAGATTGACAATACAGATGGAACATTACAGTAAGTCCATAATTTCTTTATCTGATTTTGTAATCTTCATTTATCCATGACATATGGGACACAGTCCCCAGCTACCTTGTATCTTGGAAGGCCTTATAAAAGGATTTTCCTGTGCACTATACAGCCAAAGGACACTCTTCCCATGGAGACCAGATCGAATTTATAATAAGTGATAAAGGCATGTGGAGTAGCTCAAGTTGCTGCTGCACATATTTCATCCATGGAAGTCTTATAGTGGAAAACAGCAGACATGGCTATTGCCCTTGTAGAATGCGCCCTCACTGGTGCTGGCAATTTGAGTTTTTTCTTATTATAGATGAAAGTCATAAATTCCATTAACCATTTAGATAAAGTGACCTTTTAAACTGGTTTACCCATGAATGGACCTGAAAAGGAGACAAATAACTGGTCCGACTTCCTGAAATCCTTAGTCCTGCTCAGATAAAAATGCAATTGCCTGTGAACATCTAGTAAGTGTAAACAGTATTCTCCGTTGTTAGAAAAATTAGGGAACAAAGTCGGTAAATCAATAGCTTGATTAATGTTAGATTCTGATATTACCTTAGCAAGAAAGGATGGATTGGTTCTTAGTGAAACCTTGTCCTTATGAAAACTCAAATATGGAGGTTTTGAAGATAACGCTTGAATCTCTGAAATTCTTCTGGCAGACATAATGGCTATCAGGAAAATGGTCTTCCACAAAAGGAACTTCAAGTCACAAGTAGCCTCTGGTTAAAAGGGGGAATGGACCAAAGACTGTAGAACCATATTAAGACCCCAGGGAATGACAGGATCCCTATAAGGTGGTTTTAACCTCAAGGTTCCTTTCATAAAAACTTTACACAATCTATGTGAGATTAATGAATGTTCTTCAAAGCCATCATGGAAGTTAGAAATAGCAGCTAGTTGAACTTTGATAGTAGAAGAAGCTTCCTGTTTGAAAAGGGTAGCTAAAAATTCTAAAACCTATGCAACCAGTGCTGAAAAGGGATCAATACCATTATCATGTGCCTAAATAGAAAATCTTTTCCACATACTGTGGTAAAGCTTACTGATGGAAGGCTTAGGGGAAGCTGTGATGCCCCTGCCCTGGCCCAGTAATCAAGGAGCCTCAATCCTCACCACTAATACCAGTGAGGGATGTGCACACTGGGAGGATGACAAGTACGCACACAGTAAAGCACAATTTCCCTTAAGAGCACACAGAGATCACAGTCAGTTTGGGGCTGGTTTCTCCCTCTCTCTCCAGATCCCCAATAAGACTCCCCACTAGCACAGCTATAGGGTTAAGATCTCAGCTGAGTGGTCAAGTCAAAACCTCCAGCACCCTCTCTGTCCAACCAGTGCTTTGTGTCCCTGCCCAAGTAGCTGACACACACACTCACACATTTTGAGATTTAATTTATATACAAACACACAGACACTCCTGGGGAAGGCTGGCACTGGTTCACTAGTTATGACCCCTTCTGCCCAGACTATACAGTAGTGCCAGCTGCCACCAACCACCCTTACTTATCAGCTACTATAAGGCCCTTACCAAAGGGTGACCAATTCTACTGTGTAATGTTACTATTATCCAAATGGCAAGTGTGTCTAAGACTGTAAGGCTATTTAAGAGTGGCCTGTAGAATGTCACCATATACATATGCAAGTACTCTCAGAACTTAAATGTCTCTAAACAAACCAGCCACAATTAAAAGGTTTAAATATATTTAATAATAAATAATAAAAACACAGGACAATACTCAATAACTCAACACAGTGACAACAGAGTTCAGAATCACAGGAAATACTTTAAAACAACATTGCAGGACAGTCTAACATAAATACAGAAAAAATCTGAACTACTCTTTACTGTATTGTTTTCTATCTCTAAGAGAAATACAATACCTAAATCTTACTTACAGAACCAGGCAAATGCAAGTGCTGAATGGATGTTTACAGGTCCAAAGACAACATATAAAATGCACAGACTCACTTTCTGTGATAGTTCTTAAATTACTATCAAACATTTCTGCTGGGTTATCTCGGATTACATCATTCTTGTCACTTCTGCCTTTAGTTCCCAGGCTAACAGAAACTTTAAAATTAACACCTCTGTGTCAGAAATACTTATCCCTTAGAAGTTGCCTGGAACTGGAAGTCATAAAACCAGTTAAATACTTTTACCCTTGAAACTTGTAATTATTTCTGTTTCCAGACAATACAAAGAATTTCTAGCTACAGACATTGTGTTTATTTGCTGTGGAAAACACAGTCATAAAACTCTACTTGTCAACTTATTTTCTTAGAGTTTTGCAAGTTAACTCTCTATGTTCCAACTTTTACCATGAAAACATACATTTGCATAGGCATATAGTCCATATACATTTCTGCTCTGTAGTTACATTTTTGAAGCTCAGCACATAACATACAGTTTACTTACATTTGTAAGACAAGCCTATGGATCATATTAATATTTACAATGACATAGAATTATTTACAAAATTCTACCTAGCTGTGCAGGCAGCTTCAAAGAAGCCAACAAAATTATTTGGACTGAAGAGGATACGTTATTTTGCCTGGCAATCAATGTAATTAGAGGAACTGAGCTGTAAGTTTGAGGTTTTGCAGATTGGGGTGAACTAGTCCCTGTGGATGGGACAGGAGGTCTGGATTTGGGTCCAGAGTACATTGTACATGAACGGTGAATCAGGTGAGGCCAAATAAACGGGAACCAAACTTGCCAAGGCCATAATGGAACAATGAGAATCACCTTGCTCTTCAACCTGATGCCTTTCTTCAAGAAGTGAGGTATTAGTGGAAGGGGGGAAAGGCATAGAGCAGTCCCAAGGTCCAACTGTGAAGGACAGCATCTCTCAGGGACTCCTGCTGAGGGGGGATTAGAGCAAAGTAGCTGCTTGTCGTTTGTTCAAGGGTGATGCAAACAGGTTGCAGTAAGGCTGGCCCCAGTGACGAAAAATTACGTTTGCCACTCTAGAATTGAGAGACCACTCGTGAGGCAGGAGGTTGCATCTGCTCAGCTTGTCTGTTATCACATTTGAGCTCCCGAGGATGTGCATTGCTATCAGAAAGCGGTTGGAAGAGTTCGCCAATTGCCATACTCTGACAGTTTCTTGACACAGGAGGTAAGACTTGGTTCCACCCTGTTTGCTGATGTACCAGACTACTGACATATTGTCTGATTGAATCACAATGGTTCCTAGAGGGAGGGCAGCTTGGAAGGCTTGCAACACTAAGAGCACTGCCTTATCTCCAGAACAATGATATGCAGATCAGCCTCCATCGGGGACCAAATGCCTTGGACTGTTCTGCCCAGATAATGCCCCCTCTATCCCATCTGGGAGGTGTCCGTGGTCACTATGTCTTTGGGTTGGGGTGAAACAAAGGGTCAACCTAAGAGAATTTCCTCTGATTGCATCCACCAGGATAAGTACTTCTTGCAGCAGTTGGTGATTCAGATGAGATGCGTCAAGGGATGAATGAGGATGGACCATTGGTAGGCTAAAAGCACCTGCAGAAGTTTCATGTAAAATCTTGCTAGTGGAACCAGCATGATGGCCACTTTCATGGTTCTCATGAGCTGTTATAATGGCTGAGTGGGTTCCAAGAGTCAGAACCGAGTCCCATAAATGAAGATCGACAACACAGATGGAATGTTATGGTAAGTACATAACTTCTTTTTTATACTGAACTGGTGTATTTAGATGCAGTGCTTTCTGACATTTAAAAGAGATCTTGGCTGGCTACTTATGGCTTTTTAAACTCCTCATCTATCTACCCATCTACCTTTACACAACCCCCCACAACCTAACTGCCTGCCTTCCTGACTCCCCCCACCCATGCTATTTTTCACCTTGGCAATTTAGCTGTACCTACCATCCCTTGACACAATCCCATTCCTCTGAGGTGTGGAACACAAACAGACGATATTGTAGTTGAGGGCCTCACCAGATGCACAGTAGCAAGCCCCACCCAAAACCCACCCCCGTGATATGTCATTCATGAATATGCATTCCCTCTGAATGTACAACCGTAGAAAAAGTGAACTTACATGTAATATGACAGTAAATATAACAGTAAACTGTTACCAACATCTGTAATTGACAAGTTTTATTGCACTAATAATTTATTTATTTTATTTATTTATTTACATTTGTTGAGTGGGAGTATCCGACTGGACATAGGTCCATTTTCAGCGGAGGCCCGGGGAGAAAAGCTCCACAGTTAAAATAAACAGACAGTAGTTACATTGGATTACATAGCGATTAACAATTTAACATAGCAATTACTTACAACATATTTACAGATGAAGAACATAGTCAGCAAAGAAACAAAACCGTCAAAACACATGTCATCAGGCTTTTTACTGTGTAGCATTATAATTCTCTTTGTCAGAGTCAGAATGTGATGGTTCACTGTCCCAATTAATGTCCAAACGGACTCTTTTTTGGTGCAGGTGTCACAGTCGACTCTTCCTCAGTATCATTGGCAGGACCTTTACTAAGAACAGCTTCCTGGGGGATACTGTATTAATCGTTTATGTACATTTAATATTTTCATATCATGTATGCATGAGCAAATTAAATATGCAGACCGAGTTGTTACTCAATTTGTGACATGCCCACTTCTGCACAAAATGAATTGGTGAGGCCCTCAACTACAATATCGCCGAAGCCCGGACCGGTGAAAAGTGTTATGTTTACTGCTCCTTTTCCTTGAAAATAAAGCTGAAGACACCTGAAAATATGAGGACAAAACTCACACAGAACTTCGGTCTCTGCCACGACTTTTAGCTGTGTAGTATATTTGTTTTATTGTATTTTATGGGGGGGGGGGGCAGGCTACCATGGAAGAAGACTTGCCATATTTTTTTCTTCAATGTTCTGTAAACAAAATAAATAAATAAATAAATAAAATAAATAAACAGAGGTAAACATGATGACGGAAGTGCTTGTAAAGGATGGAGAACCCCAAGAAATAACATATGTTAAATAGAGCAGGAGTTACAGAGTGGACAATAATGCCGTTAACTTGAAAGACTAAACAGGTACTTGAAATACCACAATCAGACTTATTACGGCATGACTGTGTCTTACTGTACAGAAAGATTCGATGATATGGTTGTACATCATTAGGTCAGCTGCATCGTTCTGTCTCTACTTGTACCACATCAATATTATAGCAATAACCCAGGCCTGGGTGTGGGTAATGCTGGATTTACCCACGGTTGGTGTGGTTTGGTCACAAGGGCGAAGCCCAAGTGGCCAAACAAAGACAACCATGGGCATTACCCACAGCCAGAAGTGGGTTATTGCTATTATACAATGACATTATTTAAGGAAAAAAAAATTACTTTTCTTAAATAATGGCATTGTATAATGCCTCCTTGCTGCCCTTCAGCAACTGGCTGGTATTCTGCGGCAGTTCTGATGTACTGCACATGCGTATGCTTACGCAGTACATTGTGGGCAAAAGAAACGGAGAAAGCAAGATCTCCCTTGCTTTTTACAAACTGTCTCGCTAGCTTAAACCCATTTAACATAGCGAGACACTTTTCAAAAAAGCAACGGATAGGGTTGCCACCTTTTCAAATGCCCAAAGTGGGACATTTTTGGTACAAACATCAGGTTTTGCAGGTCAAAACATACGCACGGCCAGTACAAAGGACAGAACTTCACTTTTTTGCCTAAATAAAAACTTATTATTGTATAATTTTAGTTGCTTATTCTGTTTCTTATAACATTTAGGTTAGGTGTTTTAGATACAGAATAACTGTTTTATGCAACTATTACATAAAATATAAGAAATATGTTTGTCCTAAAATCTCAGGACATTTGCCATTTTTTTGATTTCTTTGCAGGACACAACTGCTCAAAGAGGGACTTCCCTTGCAGAGTGGGACAGGCGGTAACCCTAGGTGTCTCGCTATGTTAAAGGAGTTTAACATAGCGAGACAGCTTTAAAAAAGCAACAGAGAATCTCTTTTGCTTTTTTTAAAGCTATCTCGCTATGTTAAACCCATTTAACATAGCGAGACACCTTTAAAAAAAAGCAATGGAGATAGGAAGATCTCTGTTATGTCTCGTTGTAAAAAGCAACGGAGATCTTGCATTCTACGTTGCTTTAAAAAAAGAGTTATACTAATGGAAAAAGTCTGGGTGACCGGACCTTTTTCCATTAGTATAGCTTTGATTTACAATGTGGTGGAGGTGTAGCTATAATATTTAAACAGTATCTAAACATCCAGATCTTAAAATCATCAGCTCCAAAAATAGGCAATGAAGAAATAATATATACCAACCTCAATATTAACCAAAACAAAACCATCAACATAATTGGATGCTACTTCCCACCTGGCCAAAACATCCCTCCACTAGAAAACCTCCTCAGCTGGTCTACCCACCATCTCCCCCAAGAAACTATCATCTTAGGTGATTTCAATATTGACTGGCAATCCTGTTCTGGCAACAATCCAACCCATCATGTACACCTTCATGGCTTCACCCAACTAGTCCAGTCACCAACCAGGATAAATAAGAACTCCAGCAAGCACACTACCCTGGATTGGATACTAGTCAGTAAGAGCTCCCAGTCATATATAACAGGCTGCTTATCAGATAGCCTCAGTGATCACTCCCCAACATTCCTACTCAAAAAATACCTACACCAAGCTAAACCTGTCATCTACCGTCAAATACGTAAAAAACTAAACTTTAACCCACTCACATTCATCTCACCCCACAAAGAATGTAACTGGCATCCTCTAAAGTACCTCAATCTAGATGACGCAGTTGAATTTTTTAATACTACCTTCCTGAACATCCTTAATTACCATGCCCCCATAAGATTTGCCAGAACCAAAGCACAACCCTCCCCATGGCTACAGAAAACCACTAAGTCAGAAATGAAAAACAGGGATAAAGCCTGGGAGCACTGGCACAAAACCAAAACCCCCTCAGCTAGACAGAAATTCCTAGAACTACGTAATAGATTCAAAAAGTTAATAAAACAGGACAAATTCCAATACTACCAGTCTTCCCTAGACTCCTCACAACACAGCCTCAAACAATTCTGATCCTCCATAAACTCCATCCTCCACCCAAGTAAAGTCAGTACCCCTCCTCCTAACATTCCTCACTCCTCAGAAAATATTGCTACCTCATTCAACACACACTTCACCCAAACCATACTATCACTAGCTAAACAACACAACCCCCTCCCCTCCAACCCACACCTTCAACTAGTAATCTCCCCGCTGCCCTCTCTTTTTCTCCTGTACCTACCTCCAACATAAAAAACTCTTAACTAAACTTAAACCCACCAAATTAGCAGCAGATAACCTCCCAAGTGAATGCCTACAAATCGCAGCTGATGCTCTGGCCTAACCAGTATCCATCTTGATTAACCGATCTCTGTCAGAAAGTTACATTCCCACACTGTGGAAAGTATCACATATAATTCCCCTTCACAAAGGCGGACCCTCCGCAGAACTAACCAGTTACCGCCCCATAGCTATTCTCTCCCCACTCTCCAAAATACTAGAAAGATGCATACACTCTCAGATCTCAGACTATCCCCTTACTAACAACCTCTTTTCCAGTACTGTTAGAAAAATACATATATTCACATATGTGCTGCCTAGAAAATATATTTACATACATGCTGCCTAGAAAAATATATATTTACAATGTATGCTGCTTAGGAAGATGTGTATTCAAACATTCAAACATATATAAGTTGTGTGGTCAAATATATAGAGAAATGTGTGCTTTAGTTAGGAATAAATGTACTTAAATCTATAATAGAGAACAAAGTTTGAAAAGTAGTATGATATGTAATGCATTTAATTCTGTTTTACTAGAATAATAGTAGAAATAAACTTGCATATTATTGCTTGAAGCACAAGCTGCAGTGTAATCAGAAATTTGGCCTTGGCAGCGTTCAAGCACAGCCTGGCTCATGTCTTTCAAGTAAAGATTATTTTGCAAAGTTAGAAAATAATAAATCTGTTCGCATGTGTATCTTCTTCCTGCTTCCACCAGAAGAATAGCCTTGTGAACACTACCGGAGATAAGACCGCAGCTGGAGAGTGGAGAGACAAAGAGCTATATTAAAAAGACATTCATCCATTGTATTCGAACTAATCTAAGGGCCTTAGATTAGTTCCATCCTCATAAAGACATTAAAAGACATTGTGACTGACCAGGTGCTTTGCAAGGCTGCAACATTCTCATGGGAAAGAAACTTTTAAAAATTGTAGCATCAGCGTTTTTTCTGAATGGACATGATGTAAAGGGCCTGTCACTGACCACGTCAGTGAGGTGGGCAAAGAACTGATTGTAAGCATTATAAAATGAGGGATATTTCTCTAATAAAATCAGACAAAATTCTGTACAAGTTTGTGTATGGTTTTTTGCCTCCTTATGCGCATAAGTAGATAACGTTACTGATAACGCTAGCAATAGTGTTAATAGAACTTGAGCCTACTGTTTTACTGACTGTTGTTTTGCCTAATGATTTTTACAGTCTGATTTAACAATTTATCTAACATTTTGGTCCTAATCGTGCCGGAATTCCCTTGGTAAGCTGCAGGTCACAGAGTGCATGAGTGCTAATAAATCTGCGCAGGAGAAGCTGCCGAAAAAAATGGTTCTTCTTAAAGTGAAAAGACCTCCGACTGAATTGTTGTGTGTAAAGAGGCTGTCCACTTTCTGATCTGTGGCTGAAAAGCGGAAGACTGGGCCCCAAGGAAAAACAGTAAAAGCAGGAGGCTCAGGTAAGAAGAATTTCCCTCTTTGTCTTTGTTTTAGATCAGGGACCAGGTTACACTGTGCTATTGCTAAGGTTTGTGATAGCAGGGAGAGAGAGTCAAGTATTGTATCTTGAGTCATAGATCAGGGAATAACAAAGCAAAGTAAACAGTCATTCTAGACACTACTGTGGATATGGGAAATAAGATACCACGTGGTACAAGAGAAGGGTTACGTAACAGTCTTTTTAAGACATGGAAAATCAGTGCACTAAGAGATCACGAGATCCCTAACGGATAATGTGAAGCATATGCAATTACAGTAAGCAGATAATGTGAGATATTTTGCAAAATGTGTTAACAACTATAAATTTAATAGTAAACTAGATAAACTTTCACTAGTTAAACTCCTTAAACAAGCTTTAATCTGATGCAGGCGTCAGGCAAAAGAAAAACAGAAGCTTAAAAAATTCTGAAACATTTTTAGACAACAGAGTGAAAGGTCTAACAGACAGAATCTCTGAAAAATGAAAACTTAGAGCAGACTGGACTTGCATTAATTAATGCATACAACAGGAAAATGAGACAGTAGATGGATATTATGCTAGATTATTAAAATGCTTAAAACAACAATTAAAAAAAAAAAAATTTAAAAAAGGTTGCATTGCCTCTGTTAGTAGTTTTATTACAAGGCATATAATAAATCACTGAACAAGCAGGCTGCAAGCCTTACTTGAGTATGCTAGACGTACTGAAAGACACCTTAATAGTAAAAAGAAAAAGGCACAAGTCTTCACTGCTGAAGACGGAGCTGAAGTATTTGTATTACAGTCAGGTAAAAGGGCATCTAGCTAGGGACTATAAACAAAATAAGAAAGCAATGACAGAAAATAAAGGAGATGTGGACTGACTATATGATAGTAATAATAACCAAAAATCATCAGGAAAGGTTAATAAACAAAAAGAAAATGTGAATGTAGTAGAGGGAATAGAGGAAGTACAAACAAATGTAGAGAATAAAATGAAAATAAAATTTTAGATTTAGCATTGTTGAGCCTGGAGCTCTACCTAGCAAATACAAAACCAGAAGTAACACTTCTGGTGGAGGGAAGAAAGGTCAAATTCCTGTGTGACTCAGGAGCGTCACGGACTTTGATACACCCCTCCAAGTTACCAAAACATTCTGAATCACCTGATTATATATTAGTAAAAGCAGCAAATGGACAGCTATACAGGGAACCACTTTCCCATAATATAGCAATAACTGACCCTGTTTCAGGTATGACTCAGAAAAGTAAAATTGTAGTTTCTGCAAAAATATCCAGTAAACTTACTGGGAAGAGACCTTGTGCAGATATTTGGCATAGCAGTAGTTCCTACCATGCAGGGTATGGAAGCACAAAGACAAATGGATGCTCTTGTGGTGTGATCAGAGGGTGAAGCCTATTATTGGTACAGCCAGGGCCTAGTTATGATTGGTCCAGGGCAGTAACCAAAGAACTGATAAACGTAGCCATCAGTAAGGTACCCTCCCTTGACACTGATCAGCAGCACTTGTTACATTGTACTCCATACTACTGTAGCACACCAGGACCTAATAAGAAATATAAGTAAAAATCCTGCTGACAAATTAATATTACAAACTTTATGCTGGGATACTGAGGAAAACAGTGTAGTAAGCTGTTCATTACCTCAGGAGTTCATGAGATTGTATAAGTCCAATAGACTGCCACATGTCAGCTTGACAAAAAACAAAAGTGTTAAATGGGCAGACTTAAAAAAAAAGGTAACAAAATGGGAAAACAGACTGATTTAAAATGTCAGGACAAGGGATATAAAAACAAAACTGAATTGGTTGACACAGACACACACAGCTGTACACTTGCAATCTAGTAAGGACAGCTGATTAGTATTTTTATTAAAAGAAAAAGAGAAGGCCTTGTGTAAAATTTCAACAACTCTGTGGTCAACAGGCAAGTTAAATGTAGGGCTTATTCAAGCAACAGGACCAGTTACAATTACCCCAAAGTCAGCTTTTAGACCACAGAAAAGACAATACATTTTGGAAAAGAATGCAAAAGTAAAAATTAAGCCTATAATAAGCAGCATTACTCAAAAGGAGTACTGGTAGAATCTCCTGATTCACCATGTGATACACCCTATTTCCTGTTAAAAAGCAAACGGGAATGGCAGATGGTACAAGATTTATAAGCTGTAAATAATGCAGTAATACCTAAAGCACCCACGTGCCAGACCCACATACCTTGTTAAATGATTTAAAGCCACAACAGAAGTATTTTACTGTGGTAGATATAAGCAATGCTTTCTTTTCAATACCTATACATCCTGATAGTCAATATTGGTTTGCATTCACATTTCAGGGTAAAAGGTATGCATATACTCGACTACCACAGGGATATTGTGAGAGCCCAATAATATTTGCACAAAAAATGGCTAGCAACCTGGCAGGGTCTACCCCACCAGAAAGTAGTCAAATTTTACTTTATGTAAATGACATCTTGCTAGCAGCACCCAGCAGCAGTGCAGGGTGAATACAGTAGCATTGTTAAAATTTTTAGTAATACAAGGACACAAAGTAAACAAGAGTAAGTTACAAACTTTGGGAAAAAAAACACAGGTTAGATACCTGGAATATGTGATATTCAGTAAAGGTAAAATACTAGATAGTGGGAAAAAGAAAAGAGGAAAAAAAAAACAGCAATTTTGCAAGCACCCAAACCAACAACTAAAAAAGAAATGTCTTTCCTAGGTACAACTAATTTTTGTTGGAACTGGGTACCAAATTATTTTACAATGAAAAACAAAAGCAGAAATGGCTTTCTGCAGGTTGAAGCAGTTAATAGCTTCTTCATTAGTTTTAAGACTTCCAAGTTATCACAAACGTTTTTTTAGACCATAGATTGTAAGCAATGGTACATGACATCAGTATTAAAGCAACAACATGGGGATAAGCAATGCCCCATAGCTTACTATTCATCACAGTTAGACCCAGTGGTGCAATCTTTGCCTCACTGTGTACAAGCAGTAGTTGCAGCAGCAATGGCAGTACAGGCTTCAGCCTCAGTGGTGTTATTCCACCCTCTCACATTGAGAATGCCTCATGCAGTTGCAATAATTCTGCCACAAGAAAAAGTTGCATACCTTTCTCCTGCTAGACATCTTTCATGTATGACCATACTGCTGAGTCAACCTCATATAAACAGTTAGCTTTACCTAGACAAGATCTTACAAATATGCCCTTGGATGATGCTGAGGTGACATATTACGTGGATGGCTCATGCAGAAGGGGTCCTACAGGAAAAAATCTGGTGGGGTATGCAGTAGTTACAGACACTAAAAATTTAGAAGCACAAACTTTGCCACACAACTTGTATGCTCAAGCAGCAGAACTGGTAGTTTTGACAGGAGCATGTATTTTAGTAAAAGGCAAAAAAAAAGTAAACATATATACTGATAATCAGTATGCTTTTTCTACAGTGCATGTGTTTGCACAATAATAAAGAAAATAGAGGGATGATTACATCCAGTAAAAAATCTATTAATCATGCAATTTATTTTGGAGCTATTAGAATCTATTCAGTTGCCTACCAAAGTAGCTATTTGTAAATGTGTAGCTCATACAAAACAATAGGATAAGATTTCAAAAGGTAATGCACGAGCTGATGCAGCTGCAAAGCAAGCAGCCTCAGACTCAGAAACTTTATTTTAAATGAAAAATTACAACCCTTTAAGATTTTAAATTTAGACATGTTAAAAACAATGCAAATGCTTACTACAAAAGCAGAAAAAAACTGGGTAAAACAAGGTGCAATTTTTGAGAATGAACTGTACATTTCCAAAGGAAAAAAAAACAACAATATTACCGTCTAATTTATTTAGATATGTAGCTTTGTTGAGCCATGGGCAGAGCCATGTCTCAACAGGGGGATGGTACAGTTAGTAAATAAAATATTCCAAACATATGGATACATAAATTATACAATAAAATTTTGTGCAGCTTGTCATACTTGTAACAAGCACCATGCACAAGGAGCATTTAAAACAAGCAAGGGAGTTTCCTACACCACCATATCCATTCCATACTATTTGTATGGACTTCATAGAGTTGAATAAATGTGAAGGAAAGAAATACTGTTTAGTAATCATAGATATGTTTTCAAAATGGGTAGAAGCTTTTCCAACCAGGAACTGAATGCAGCAACAGTGGCAAAGGCCCTAGTAAAGGAAATAATTCCTAGATTTGGCATACCGAAAGAATCTATAGTGGCAATGGGACACATTTTGTCAATCAGACAATTCAACAACTTGGGAGATTTTTTGGGATTTCCTTAAGGAATCACTGTGCTTACCACCCACAGTCAGCAGGACTGGTGGAGAGGTACAATGGGATTTTAAAAACAAGTTAAGAAAGTTAATGAGTGAGACTCAGAAGAATTGGATTTGCTGTTTACCTCTAGCATTGCTGAGCATGAAAACAGTAACAAATGTAAAGGGTTTGATCCCCTTTAAAGTAGTATTTGGAAGGGCATATTATGTGCCTCAGTAAAAGCCCTCATGCCTGCAGAGCTGGAGGCTGACGGTTCACTAGCTAATTATATAAAGAAACTGTTATAAATAAATCTGTTTTGCAGTTTAACTCTTTTTCAGACAAAAGAACTTTCAGCTGAATAAAAACTTTGTGACTGATACACAAGGGCAAAATGGCCAAGAGTAAAGAAAACAAAAAAGCAGAGCAACCCAAGAACTATTGCATAATTATTTTAACTGTGTATTTGTTAACTATAAGTGTGACAATTTTTCTCTTATTGTGGTTTTTCCTGCACTCAACCACACAAGTGAAAGTGAGAAGACGTGATGAACTGTTTATAGACTGGCATCCAAATTTTAACACGTACCTGGCCATGAAGCAAGTGTATACAGAAACTATGCACATTTCAAATTGCTGAGTTTGTACAGCTATACCAACAACATATAATAGACTTTAACGTCCTCTGTCCCTCTGGGGATAAAATGAGACTTTGGAAAGTTTTTTATACAGAAACTGTGAGATCACAGGACAAAATTGCTTTATTTTTACCTGTTCACACAAAAAGGAGTTGTATGTCTCTACAAAGTAATACCCTCCAGGTGGGCTGGAGTAATGGTAATATAACAATGTCTTATAAATGTTACATTAAAGTCAAAAGTGGGGGTACTGTTTGTAATACTAACCATGATTCATATCTGAGTTCAATGAAAACTACATTAAATGCAGTATGTGACAATCCAGTCTTAACTAAGCAATTGTCTATTAAGAATAGAAAAATGTTTCATGCAGGGATGACACGTATCAGTACCAAAGTAATGATTTTATTTGTGGGAAAAAGGCATATAAATGGTTACCTGAGAATTGGTCCGGCAGTTGTTTTTTGGGTTATCTGGTTTCAGCAATAAGACATACTGCATAATTACCTTTGGGTAAAATACGAAACGTAAGGAAAACAGCTCGAGAATCTGAAGGTCCAGTGAAAAAAAAAAACCCTGTGAATCCAGTTGGTAAAATCGAAGCTGGTTGAAAAGGCCATAATTCAGTGAAAGACAAAAGTAAATTGACTCATATGAACTTGGGCAACAGTGTTATATCCAGGGCAGGAATGCCACTAGCCTATGGAGCAGTCAAATCGATCTGGGAGCTGAGGAAGCTGTCAAAAAGTCATGAGCAATGCAACTTTTTCCACCCTAGAATTGGTGACTAATGAACTGAATGCAATAAAAACTGTTGTGCTACAAAATCGAATGGCTCTTTACTTCACCCTAGCGGCAAGAGGTGGTACACGAAGAAGAATGCTGTGTACATTCCAGACAACCAACATGAAATCAATGACCACTTAGAGGTAATTCAGCAAGTATCAGCAATGACTAAAACCAGGCCCAAACCCACTGACGGACTTTTTCCAGAATCTGTTTGGGGGGGGTGGGGTTCCATCCTATTAAACATTTAATTGCTATTTGTGTGGGTATACTCCTAATAGGAACATGTGTTTACTGTGAAATTCCCTGCATGAAAAAATTAATCAAAAATTTGTTAAAATATCTGCTACTGAAACTTTTACCAAAGTGTTGAAATTGAAAGATTAATTTCAAATGATGCTTTTCTGAAATATAAAACCAATGACTAACTTAGCTGAAAGTCCTTGAAAGAAAAAGGCTAAGGAATAAAATGATACTGTTTATGTTTCAAATAGAATGAAATGCATTAACAGGAGGGAGAATGTTAGAAAAATACATATATTCACATATGTGCTGCCTAGAAAATATATTTACATACATGCTGCCTAGAAAAATATATATTTACAATGTATGCTGCTTAGGAAGATGTGTATTCAAACATTCAAACATATATAAGTTGTGTGGTCAAATATATAGAGAAATGTGTGCTTTAGTTAGGAATAAATGTACTTAAATCTATAATAGAGAACAAAGTTTGAAAAGTAGTATGATATGTAATGCATTTAATTCTGTTTTACTAGAATAATAGTAGAAATAAACTTGCATATTATTGCTTGAAGCACAAGCTGCAGTGTAATCAGAAATTTGGCCTTGGCAGCGTTCAAGCACAGCCTGGCTCATGTCTTTCAAGTAAAGATTATTTTGCAAAGTTAGAAAATAATAAATCTGTTCGCATGTGTATCTTCTTCCTGCTTCCACCAGAAGAATAGCCTTGTGAACACTACCGGAGATAAGACCGCAGCTGGAGAGTGGAGAGACAAAGAGCTATATTAAAAAGACATTCATCCATTGTATTAACTAATCTAAGGGCCTTAGATTAGTTCCATCCTCATAAAGACATTAAAAGACATTGTGACTGACCAGGTGCTTTGCAAGGCTGCAACATTCTCATGGGAAAGAAACTTTTAAAAATTGTAGCATCAGCGTTTTTTCTGAATGGACATGATGTAAAGGGCCTGTCACTGACCACGTCAGTGAGGTGGGCAAAGAACTGATTGTAAGCATTATAAAATGAGGGATATTTCTCTAATAAAATCAGACAAAATTCTGTACAAGTTTGTGTATGGTTTTTTGCCTCCTTATGCGCATAAGTAGATAACGTTACTGATAACGCTAGCAATAGTGTTAATAGAACTTGAGCCTACTGTTTTACTGACTGTTGTTTTGCCTAATGATTTTTACAGTCTGATTTAACAATTTATCTAACAAGTACTCAGCATGGTTTCCGACCAAACCATAGCACCACCACTGCCTTACTCTCCTTTACTAACCCTATCCTTCAGCATAAAAACAATGGCTATCTCTCCTCTGCTACTTTCCTAGACCTATCTAAAGCATTTGGCATGGTCCCATACAAACAACTTATCTATGTCCTCAATAACCTATCCTTCTCACAATCAGTCACCAACTGGTTTCAGAGTTACCTGTCTGACCGCCAACAATCCGTTGTATGGCAGAATGACATATCTCCCCAACTACCTGTCTCCATAGGGGTTCCCCAAGGATCCATCCTTGGACCCCTACTCTTCTCTGTTTACACCAATAATCTAGCCTCTGCCACCAAACATGGCACACTCATACAATACGCAGATGACTCGACGATCATCTGCTCAGCCCAGTCCCTACCAAAACTGCAAAAAGTCACACAGGAAGCCTTTTCCTCTGTTGAAACATGGTTATCCGATGCCCAATTAATACTCAACCCAAACAAAACTAAACTGCTCATCTTCCAACCCACCAAACATACTCAAAACAACTCTCACTTTAACATCACAGCAAAAGACAACAACTGAACACACCAAATTGCTAGAAGTGGAAATAGACAATAAACTAAAATTTGACATTCACATATCCATGACCATAAAAAAAGTCCACAAAAAACTAGGAGCGTTATACAGAAATAAGCAATTTCTCACCAAAGCAGCAAATATTTCAATAACAAATTCCCACCTTATCTCCACCCTACTTTATGCCTCTCCAATATATACCAACCTAAGGCAATGTTATCTAAACAAGCTAGAGACCTGCTACAACAAAATCGCCAAATTCGCCACAGGGGCATCCTACCGTAGTCACCACTGTCTCTCACTTGCTGAACTGGGCTGGCTTGACCTCACCTCCTTCAGTGGTATCAACTCTCACTCGCCCACAAACTAGTAAACCATCCACTAAATGTCCCATCCCTCCAGAATCTACTCCAACCCTAGCGCACCACCAGACCACTAAGACCCAGCAACAAAAATCACTTGCAGATCACTAAAGCCAATAACTCTGCTGGTGAAGCACTATTCTCTTGCGCCATAGCCAAATTATGGAACTCACTCCCACCCACAATTACCTCCGTACCATCATGCACCCACTTCAAAACTTTATTAAAAGCACACCTAAAAACATGCTGGCTATGCCCTTGCAACTCCCACTCTAATATCATCCACCCCATCCAACCACTACCTTTCTTTCCACTCCACTAACGACCTTGATTATAGCAAGCTCAGATGCTCATAAGCCTAGTACTTATTATACAGCAGGAACTTCTCATTGTAACATTTGTTAATGTCTGTTATGTACTTCACAGATAAAGATTCTAGTTGTCTACTGATGTACTATGTTCTTCATCTGTAAATATGTTGCAAGTAATTGCTATGTTAAATTGTTAATCGCTATGTAATCCAATGTAACTACTGTCTATTTTACCGTGGAGCTTTTCTCCCCGGGCCTCCGCTGAAAATGGACCTACATCCAGTCGGACACTCCCCGTCAACAAATGTAAATAAATAAATAAAGTAAATAAACGTCAGCGTGCCCGCTTTAGAATATTAATGGGGGTCGTTGTATAATGCAATTTGACACATTTGCCACTAGATGGCAATGTTTACTTTCGAATGGTACATACTGTGCGCTCTGCAACGTCTTTTATCCACGTATGAAGATAGAAGGTAACCCAGCCAGAGTTTTTTGCACTCGTGCACGTAACCTAATATACACTATTGCCTCAAGCGACAGAAACTTCAAGAAATCCTTGGGCTGCTACTTTCCCGACTTCTATTTCTAATTGTATGTTGCAATGCGTGTGAAATGCTGATATAAAAATAATTAATTTAGATATACTACAGTTATTACCTCTGTGGTCACTGCGACACAGCGCTCTTCTTCGCGAGTCTCAAGTTTACCTTTTCGGTTTAAGATTGAAATATTTGCTACTTTTGTGCTGTGATGACGCTACCCCCTTATAGGTTAATTTGCACACCGTTCTGCAGGTGGTGTATCCCTCACAGGTAACCCTCTGCCTTGTGTAGGAGGTTATTGTACGGGTCCCTCACTGGTTTCAATCACTGTGTCTCTAGCGCAGTAATAGGTGCCGGTGTCTTCGGGTTTCAGGTTCGTCATGTCCAGATACAGGAGGCTCTGGGAATTGTCCCTGGAGATGGTGGTCCGGTCCTTCAGTGAGGGGGAGTAATCTATGCTACTAGAGTCATCGCTGATTTCGGCTACCCATTCGAGCCCTTTCCCGGGCTGCTGTCGGACCCAGCTCATGTAGTAGCTACTGAAGGTGAACCCCGAACCTTTACAGCTGAGCCGCAGGGACTCCCCGGGTTTCTTCACACCTCCGCCGGTCTCCGTCAAGGACTCTTGGGAATGAACATCTACAAGCAAAAAGTTAAAATCATAAATCTCGGTTTATTAATAAATATAGCAATTATTTACAAGAATGACAGGAAAATACTGACGTTGTAAACATAGCGCACACAATGTGTAAAAAAATACAGCACGCATCTTCCGAATAATTACAAACTGGAAAGAAGATTAAGCTCCTACTCCTGACAACCAGGCAGCGAGTTTTAAAGAGGCTTTTGACTCTTTATTTGCATTTTGGGTTCGAACCCCGAGTGAATCGGAAGGTTGTGACGTCGCAGCCCAACTATAAAGCAGCAGTTAGACGTGGATTGAGTATTACTGCTACCATTTGGTCAGCTGAGTTTTTACCACAGCACCTAATACGTTGTTCCTGCTGGTGGTCAATCATAACTTTGAAACAAAGCGCACACAATGTTTAAAAAATAGAGCGTCTCTGATTATCCCGATACGTTTTTACCTGCCTTACGTATTTTTTTTTCATATTCTGCACAAACACCGATAATTTATTTATGTTAGACATAAGAACGTCATGATTCTAATTGTTGACAAACCGTATGCTGATAGAAATTCTGTCCTATTATTATTTTAACTAAATTAAGAGTAATATTTAAAAAAAAAGCTCTCTGATTTTGTCCCTTTGTCCGCCCCCTCCCCAATCTTAGCTTTATCCAGAATTTTGAGTAAAGACGTTAAGAGGTAAACTGACCCTGGTTTTGGAGAACGTCCCTGACTTTCTCTCATATTTTTATGCTCCTCTTAAAATTTGTGGTTTTCTAATACATCGATGAGGACTGCAGTCACTATCTAATGACAGACTTATCATTTGTCGCTATTCGGGGGGTCCCTGTTTGACCCCATTTTATTGAGCTAAGCGAAAGAGAGCTTTGCCGGCAGACAACCCAGTAATCAAAATATAAACCGTTTACATTAATGAATAGAGAGAGAGAGAGAGTTACTAAATAAATATTATTTTAGAATTTTAACTTGGGAATGCCACGAATTCAGTATATTTTCAGACACTGAATTCACAGGGCGAGTTGGGAAAATAATTTAAATAGTGTCATTTATTTACTGATTACATGCTTTGACAACTGGGAAGGTACAGCAGGGAATGAACCTTTGTATTATAGTTCCAGGAAACAAAAATCCAGCCACAGCCTTCACAAGTGCAAGCAGATAAACAGCACAAAACAGCATAGCAAAATATCCAAGCCCACGTGAAATGTAACAGTCTGCTAACGTCACAGTCCTTTATTTACATCTAGCCATGAGTCCCTTTATCTTCTGAAATAGTTGTTATCTGTGAGGGTTTTGCTTTCTTTAAGACAATGAGATTAACTGAACCTGAATAACCAGTAAGTTCATTTTATTTTGGATTTATTAACTACATTGGTTATTTGTTCAACACATGGTTTTGTGTTAGTTTTTCCCCTCACACCATCAAGGTTTGTAGCTAAGTCTAAACTTTGACAGTGTGGAGTTGGAGTTCTGCATGTTCTCCCTTTATCTATATTTTTTCTTGAAACTGCCATTTATACACATAATGTTACTTATCTTTGCCTCCTGGCCCATGTTATAGCTGTAAAGGGTCTATGGATCAGCTCACTTGCTCAATTAACGATAACAAAATAAAATTTAAATTCCACATCATAAAATAAATTTGGGGCAACCAGCTGACTTTTACCTACATTCAAGTGATAATTCATGAATATTTTCCAGCAGTGTATTAACCTTACCACGTGCAGCAAACTAATTTTGTAGTGTGTGTGTGTGTGTGTGTGTGTGTGTGTGCCCATGCTCAAGACAAAGATCATGATTAAACGATGCCCTAAGCAGTGTAATCAACAATATCCTAGTATTTATCTCTCTCCCCGGTTTACCATAAAACATTGTTCAAAGAATAGTGCGCAAACTATTTTCTTCCTTACTTTTACAATGAACACAGTGTCTTCGTTGAAGGTTGGGCTTCGAGCAGGCACCTCAGCACAGTAAAAATCTACTGCCAATCATTAGCGGACCGGAGTTCCGCTGTGGCGACCCCTAACCGGGAAAAGCCGAAATAAACAATAAAGAATAACATTTACAATGAACACAGAGATATAGATTTAATTTAAAACTTGTATTTCAAATTTTACAGCAAAACACATTGCTAGATATTTGCTAAACAACAAACTGCAAAAGATATGCTCAGATTCATATCTAAATATCATTTAATGAAGCTCTAATTAATGACAGTGTGAAGAATGCAAGGATTCAAAAGCAATGAGTACGGTCCATTGGACTCAAGTATCCCTATTTAGGGGCAGACCAGGAGTACTGTGGTGAAGCGACTTGGTCAGTCACACAGTAGACAAATGAAAGCTGAGGTAATCAAATCCTGCACTATAGGAAATAGTTCATTAACAGCTCATAACCTTATTCAGCTGCACTATGTGCCAGAACAATACTTTTATAAGTTCTTATGTTCATAGGAGATTACTAGGTTAATGACATAAGGGCCCTTACAAGCCTAGCCAATATAATCTTATTTTACTCAATATGTGGCCTTTAGGGTCAAGAGGATGTCCAGTGTTTGGACATCTCCTATGTCATTATTTATCAGGTCCATGATTATTCTTTCCATGGCTTAACATATAAGACTAGTCAAACCTATGGGTCTGTAATTTCCTGGGTCAGCAGATTGTCTCCCTTTATGCAGAGGGATGACTGTTGCTGTCCTACACTCTTCTGGGATGAAACCAGTCCTGATAAGTCCTGATTTAAGCTGTTTAAGCGGCAACCTGGTATATTATCAGCCTCCACTGAAGTCATGTCTTTAGCTTTAGAGAGTGCAGTGGCAACCTGTTCTTTGGTGATAATTGGTGGTGGAGTGGTGGAGGTTATTTCTTGGGGCAAAACTAGGTGTCATGGGATGGTAAAATTTTGAGCTGAATTTGTTGGCCAGCAGATTTACTATATCTTCCGGCTGAGTATAGGAGATGCCATCTACAAATAATTCCACACATTGCTGGATTTTGCCCTTAAGATTGCAGGCATAATTGAAAAATGCCTTATGGTTATCATTAGCTTTGGAGGCTATTTTTACCTTAAATTCTGCTTTCAGAGACTTGACTAGTTCCCTGATTCACTTGTTTAGACTAATGAGAGACATTACTCTGTTGTGCACATTCCCTCTTACTTCTTGACAGAATTTTCTTTCTTTTATTTTGCATCTTATTATAGCCTAACACAGTACATTTTACTATGTGTGTAAAAAAGAAAATTAAACTGAAATATATTGAGTTAAATATTAACATTAAACTCATAGACAAAGTTGCCCAGTTTATTTACAGCCAGATAATAAACACACTGTGAACACTCAACATAACAGTTTAACCAAAAACTGTACCCAAAGAACATGGCTCATATGATGATCGTCCTAATTACTGCAGTTGATTCCTTCTTTGATATCATAACTACTCTTGGATACGAAAGTTTTATTCACACACATGCTCATATACACACATTATTCCCAAGTACAGCCTCTTGTTTGACAGCATACACAGATGTTTATTTATGATCAAATGAACAGGAAAATATAAAATAATGACCTATACATGTATTTCAACTTGCTGCTGCTGCAACAACCATATAGTGCATCCCATTGTATGTGCCATCAGAGATAAAGGCTAAAAATCATGAACCTATTTTCCGAAGGATATGAAGTCTGAAATTTACATTTATTGCTACCCATAGCACTTTGTCAGAAAACACATATTTCAGAAGGAACATTTCAGAGATATGAGACAAAATCAGATACAATTTAGAGCTATGCCTCTGTACACACACACACACACACACACACACACACACACACACACACACACACACACACACACACACACACACACACACACACACACACACGCACACACATGCACACACATGCACAAACAGACACACACACACACACACACACACACACACACACACACATGACAGACAGACACACATATTCACACACAGAACTGGCCATCAATTATAACAAATTGTATGATTTTACAACTCTGGTATCTGCCTAAGATGAAGTAAATGGTTAAATACACAAATAAATATACCTCCAACCACTGCTGTCAGAACCATACAGTGTTAACCATTGTGGCTCCCCTTTGCCTTCTCAGCTTCTTAGTTCAAGAATTACAGACAAAGACCAAAAATTAGGAAAAGATTTTAAAGATTTTTTTCTTATATACTTAGAAAGTTGATAAAATAGCAAGCTTTGCATTGACAAGCATTTCCTGGATTCAAAGTCCGAAACTCAGTTCTTTATTGAAATGTCAGCACTCAAAATGCAGACTGTCAACATGCTGGAAAAAAAAAGACCAAAAACCCAAGAAGAGAACAAATCTCCAAAATTGCTATTATCCTTTAAACTTCATTTTTTGCAGGGGGGGTTGGGGGCTGCAGCCTCCCATGTGGGGGTCAAGCCACCTACCCCCTGAACTTATATACTTATATATTAGCAACTCTGAGATAGCCATCTATTCCTCACAAAAAAGGGAATATTTTGAGGAATAGCCATCTCAGACTTAATATATTTAAGTCCGTTTTTCGACTATTCAGTCTCCATGTTTTGGGACTCGCTCTAGCAGCTCCCAACATTTAAAATGCTTACCTTGAAACTCACATGCATGTCATTATTCGGTGACTGCAATCAAAAACAATGTTTCAGAAAGCTACAAAAGTTACAATAAATAGTCCAAAATACCTTTCAACTTATTTGCTTAAGAATTCTTAAAAAAGGAAAAAAATAATGGAAGGGCAAAAGCCCACAAAGGGGCATTTTTTTAAATATTAATTTATCTGTTAAACAGGTAAACTCAGTGGACAAAGTATCCATTTTGAGAGGTGACCCTGGAGCACTGTCTGCTTAAGTGATTTGCACAAAGTCACTCAGTAGGCAATGGAAGTGGAAGGAATCAGACCCTATACTTTTGCCTACAGCAAGCTGTTCATAATCCTGTATGGTAAGTACCAGGCAACTATAATTTACTAAAAAGTTAATAGAATAACACGTGTTGCAGCAAATAAATTGTCTGAACAATAAGAAGTATGCAATGCCAATGACAGGCAATATTGACTGATAACAATCTTCACTGATTTGCCATAAAAATCAAACATTTGTGAGAACTTTAAAAACTCTAATGACTGGCATTACAAACTGACTATAATCTTCATTGATTTCCCAGAAAATCAAACATCTTATGAGGGATACACAAATATGAGGCAAAAATCAGAGGCAATCTGCAAACTTAGAGATAGTTGAGAGGTAGAGTGTTGGCCACTGCCCTCGCATGCATGTTGACACACACAGACACATACTGTTCTTACCACATCCAAGTGGCAGTATCTTCAGCACTGCATGGTACCATGTTATTTTCTGAAAAAGACCACACTATATTTTTGTACACTAGTGGTCTGTTTTGACTATAATAAACTCCAGGTAGTCTCTCTCTCCCTCTCTCTCTCTCTCTCTCTCTCTCTCTCTCTCTCTCTCTCTCTCTCTCTCTCTCTCTCTCTCTCTCTCTCTCTCTCTTTCTCTTTCTCTTGTTTTCACTCTCTCTCAATGGCTGTACAGTCAAGCTAATGAAAGAGAAGAAATCACAGCTGTTGCATATCAAAGTGTGCAACAAACACAAAATCAGAGTCCAGAGAGTGTAGCGGGACATGTTTTAGTAATTCCCAGCTTTAGTGGAACCCCCAGCTAGCACTGAATCCTGTTATGCTTAATCTGGTTGTGTGTGTGTGTTAGCATGTGCGTGTGTGTGTGTGTGTGTGTGTGTGTGTGTGTGTGTGTGTGTGTGTGTGTGTGTGTGTGTGTCCCTTGACCATTCATCATGTTTCTGACACATTGCCCCAGACAGTCTAACAGTTGCACATTGAAAGAGTGTATTTCATATTCATTGTTACATTTTTTTGACAAATAGCCATGATCAATACTATTGAATCACATTAGTTCATAAGAAAATACTTTTTTGCAAGTATGTGATAAAATGTATGTATTTATCATACTATATGAAGTTCTTAGTAAATGCTCTATATTTTGCCTCTTATTCCGTTTTTTAGAGTTAGTGTTTCATATTTTCGAGATGGAGAATTTAAAACTATGATATGCAGTTAATGGAGGAAAGCAAATTGGAGGCTGAGGCTGATCACGTTAATGTGACCATTGCTGTGGCTTGGAGGAGGGTATGGATTGGGCTGCATTTGATAAGAACAAGTGCTCAGAAGAGTGAACTCCCCTTTTCACTTGTTTTTCAGCCTGCTGGCTTCTTTCCATGTGAGATCGCTTTACAGTGAGGTCAGGACTTGCCCTTACCCCATTGTTGTGTGGCCTTGGAGATGGTATTTTTTTACAGTTCAAACATTTAGATTCACTCTAAAATAACTACTCTATTTTGCTCACTCTTTGAAGAGTTCAATATTTGATGATACAGTCATGGATTGAGCTTAGTGTTTGAAAGCTCTAAGTTGAAGTATATAGATATGATTGATTGTTCTTTCACTTTTTCCTGGCTGAAAATCAGACAGCCCCATACCTCTCAATTTCTTAACTCAAGAAATCTGGGCAAGGCCAAAAATTATGGGGAAGAAAAGCCCAAAAATTGGATCATATTTTAAACATTGCTCCTATAAACTTAGAAAGTTGCTAGGGAAACATATCTGGTGTCAGTGTGCATTTTCTAAAGGATATGAAATCTGAAACCTAACAGTCGGTCATTATTTAGTGACTTCAGTTCTCAGTGATTTGCTACAAAAACACACATTTTATTAGGCACATACCAGAAATATGAAGCTAAAATCTGGACAGTCTGTAAAAATCTGGACAGTTGAGAGTTATGGATAGACCTGTGTGCAGTAGTAATAATACATACTGCATGCCCTAATGTCCACAGTGCAAGTATACATTGTATTTAATTTTATTTAATTTTTATGACAGTCAACATTTGAGCAGGACGTTGGCTTTTTTTACTTCTCAATGAGAAGGCAAAAACTATAGAGTATGTTACTATCATTTTTGGCAGCAGGTAATACATGAAAGCCAATGTCATTTACAGGATCACGTGTTATTGATTATTGATATGGCTTATTGGGTGGGCACAAAATCTTACAAATAGTGACATTGCTATTATATTTGTGTGATTCCATCATAGTCAGATGTAGTGTACTGTCTCAAAAGGGGCACATTCCACTTAAAAATGTGTTCTGTGCTCAAGGTTGTTATTAGAAGTCCAAGAGTTTTTTTTTTCTGAACTGTCTTCCAGGAAGTAACATATGGCTTATTATATACAGCCAATAAATCCTGGACTATAGAGGGCTTTTGTTGTCATAGCATGGCACTATGACTGGTATCTACTAAGGGGCTATTTAAACTATGATGCTCAGAATACAAGTGTACTATGTCTAAATTATTTTAGAAGCAGCTCAATGATTTGCAATGAAATATCAAAAAAGGACAGAGGTATATCCTGCTAATGCATTTTGCATTACACTTGGGGCCCGATTCCAAAAGAGTTATTGGTGTAGGTGACTCTCCAGTTTAGGCCTGCTTTATAGATATGCCTTTTACCCCAGGCTTACACCAGAGTAAGTCACCTCCACAAAGATCAAAGTCTTTTGGAGTCAGATCAAGCTTACATCTGGCCTTGGTTTTCATTAGGGGTGTCGTGGTGAAGTTCTGCTCAGTACTTTGAGTACAACAGTGACTTACATACTACTTCAGTGAGTTCTCATTATGTCAGCAGTAAAAATCCAGGATGTTTCTCTTAAAGAGAGAAATTGTTTTGTTACTGGAATTATGACCCCCACCCACATTTAGATTAATGAGCAGTAAACTGTATCACACAAAGATAAATCTGTGTTTGTCCTACCACTAGAACAATCAGCTAAGTGCATTTTGATTATATTATCATGAGAAATTTGCTATAATACTCTAAACTGATAAAGAGAAATGGTCCTTTATCGCTAAATACTACCAGTAATCTTTTGTAGCCATTCTGGTTGTGCCATTCATTTCTCAAAATATGTATTACTTTTTTTCAAGCTGACATACTTAGTATGTATCAGAATCACAGTATTTGTGTGTAATGAAGTGAGAATCAGAATGATCTTATTTAAGAAAAAGTAGTATTTTCTGTCATTTTTATATGGTATAGCAAAAATGCATATTTATGTGCTCTGAGAGGCATGCCAATATTTGAGATTTTATTGTCTACTTTTCCTAAAAGGTATAAAGCCATACAAAACAATATAAAAGTAAGGTTATGAGAAGATCTTATTTTGAAATTTCATAGGAATATCTTGAAGCAGCACAGGGATGTTGTTATTTGAAGCATGGCCAGCCTTAGACATAGATGAACTAGGCGACTGCCTAGGGCGCCATAAAAGTCGACATCATAAAGGGCGCAAATTGAGTTAACTTAAACTTTACTTCTCTCCACTTTTCTGCTGTAGCATTGCACCCTCCCCCACTTCCGTAATTAAATGTACGATTCACCAACCACGTGTGGGCGCCGGAACCATAGAGCGAGGGGGAGGGAGCACACCCCCCCTCCTCCCACTTTTACAGCATTAAGACCTATAGGACCCATGCATGCATTGCACGCTAACATTCAAGCACAAAAGTGCGTGGAAAGGAAGCTCTGTTTTATGCCGGCTGAGGTGTTCATGTACTGGAAGGGAGCTCCATTTTTTATGCAGGCTGTGCTGGAATGAAGCTCTGTTTTTATGCAGGCTGAGGTAAGGAGTGTGTGTGTGTGTGTGTGTGTGTGTGTGTGTGTGTGTGTGTGTGTGTGTGTGTGTGTGTGTGTGTGTGTGTTTGAGGTTCCATTTTGTTATGCTGAGTGTGTGATATGCAGCAAAGACTGGTTGGTTTAAGTTTACCAAGTAGCTTTTTTATGGTGTTAGTTGGGATGGGCTTGAAGCAAAAAGCATCCTTAGTTCTTTAGGAGGAGTAGGGAGAGTAGAGAGAGGTAATGGGGAGTTGCAGGTGTTTTTGGAAAGAGAAAGTATTGCAGTACTAAAGAATGAATTAAATTGTGTAGCTATACTATCTTGAATGTTAGCCACTAATAGGATTGGCGTTGATTGTTGACCGAGTTCAAGAGTGTTTTTAGGGTAGACCAGAATTTATGTGGATTATTTTGGGGCTTTATTTAAATGTCAGAGTAGAACACTTTATGCTTAGTGCTGTAGACTTATTTAGCGTCAGAAAAAACACTTTAAAAACAGTAATAATTATAAGTCCTTCTGCGGTTACATTAACTAAGAAATAACACCCAGTAGTTTTGTAGACTTGTCCAAAATTTCACCACCCAATCAGACTCTGTAGGTATAGCAAACAAAATTAGCAGACAAATTTAATGGCTGCGCTGGTCTGGAAGGAAGCTCTGTTTTATGCAGGCTGAGGTAAAGTGTGTGTGTGTGTGTGTGTGTGTGTGTGTGTGTGTGTGTGTGTGTGTGTGTGTGTGTGTGTGTGTATATATATATATATATATATATATATATATATATATATATATATATATATATATATAAAATGTGTAAAACGTCCTTTAACCAAGCATGTCATGTCAAACTTGGGGCATAGTTTTTACTTTATGTTAATGCGAGTTATACATCCGAGTGATGCCTCCAGGTGCATCTGCAGTTACCTCCTACTGCTCCTCTAGGCGTCAAATATTACTTGTTCATACTTGCATTAATAATTCCAAAATCATGCTTCATACAAGGTATCAGAATATTTTATTTTGAAGCATATATGGTGGCAAACACAATTATGTTGATATTTGACCTCTGTCAATGAGTATTTGTTAGAATTGTAAGGTGATAACTTATTTTTTTAAAGGCACAGGCCACACCCACTAGGAGTTAAAGGCTGCCTAGATGATAGCCCCCTCAGGACAGCTCTTGCCTTGATTCCAAGTGAAATTCTTGGTGCAGAGAATGCATTGCATGTCTGATTGGGGGAGGTTTTATTGTCAGCATGCACAGGGTAATATAAAAGTGAAAAAATGCTGTCAAGTTTGCAAATTTTCTTCTTTCATGTGTTAGCATGTACTGTTACTTAAGAGTTAATAAATTCTATAGATTTGAGTTTCTAGCCAATCATCTCTTTCAGTATTATATTTTGTTTACAATTCAGATAATGTTAATAACCTGAAAAATTCTAAACAATTATGTAAACAAGTTAATTCCTTTCTCTCCATTGCTCCCTTTTGCTCTTATTGCATATTTAAACCATAGCATTTTACTCACTGAAAAGATGGAATAAAGCAATATTTAATTGTAAATGGTTTAAGATAGTGGGGGGAATTCAATAAAGCTTAAACAGTCATTTTTTTCCATGTGCGCACCGTGGTGCAATGCAAAAACGGGTGCAGCAAGTTTTAGATTCAGTAAACTGCATGTAGTGGCACACAATCATGCACACTCACACACAATTACAGAAACTTTTGTGGAATGCAAGTTTCAGCATAAGTAGCTGAAATTTATGCAAATGAAGCAAAACAACATGGTGGAGTGATACAACAACTTTAAATACAACTGTGTGGACTCTGTGTCTATGTTGGTAGTGTACACAAAAATATGCCATGTGCAGGAGTCTACACAGAATCAAGGGCATATAAAACTCCAGATGTATGGAGAGAATGGCCATGAAAAGGTAACAACACACATATAATGGCCAATGTATACACTGTGGATGTCCAAAAGCATCAGGGCATGTATCAAAATAGCATACATTTAAAATACTTTTTAGGCACATGCTTGTGAAGTGCGGCACTTGCCACATAAGGCTTTAAATATGAATAATGGAAACATCATTAAAAAAACAAGTGTCATGTAGTGTCACAATGGGTACAGTAATACCTCTAAAGTAGTGTTCCTGTGCTGTTGCCCACCATACATGGCAATTGACTGTGTAGTTTCCAGGCATTTGGCACAGATATTATGCAAATGAGTACAAAAACCAGTGGAGTTGTTGAATCACAAAAAGCAGGAACTGTGTAGGGCTGTTCACTTTGTGTAAGTTCCTACACAGTGTTTATGTTCCCCATGGATGTAGATGACATCAGGGGGGTGTGTCAGGTAACTTTCTTGTTCTTTTGGGTGTATTGCATGTGTTTGCACAGTGCACCATTTTGCGCAAATGGTTATGGTGATGCATACATTGTTTGGACGAGGAGACCACCCAATATCAGACATGAGCTAGACATCCAAAAATAGAAAATGGATGCATTCAATCAATATTGCTGAACATTGTTGGTTGGGCATTATGAAAACCTGGTAAGTGAGGCTGCACTGTGCTCATTCCCTCCGGTTCTAGGAATATGCATTACTACTCCTGTGACACCATGTCTTAGGTACTAGACTGGAGTGCAGATGGTCCTGGGGTCAAGTACAGAGTATGGCAACTTTTCTCATACTGTTCTCACATCACAGCTTACACCAATGAAGAGTAAGTAGCATTAATTAACATTTGCTGTAAGTTTTCATGACAACAGGGGTGAAAATAAAATCTTTTACATGCCTTACCTTAGTTATGTACAGCTACACTCTGCTGCATGGCAGTTCACATAGCCAAGGCCGGTGATAGCATTTTGGTTACCCCCAGCCAGTTTCAAGTTGGGGGCCCTACTCAGGAGAATATCAAGTATAACCATTGCTGTCGCACATCCTTCCCTGTCAAGCTCATTCAGCACCATTTAACCACTAAAGTGTCACTACATTCAGATCATTAAGAATTGATGTGCCAAGGTGTACACTGGCATTTAGTACCAATGTTACTTTATGACAAATCCCATACCACAGCAAGGTAGCTACTCACAGTACACACACTGACTGGAATTTAGTACCAATGTTACATTATGACAAACCCTTGTACCACAGCCAGGTAGCCATTCACAGATGCACACACACACTGGCTGGCATTTTGTACCAGTGTTACATTATGACAAACCCCTGTACCACAACAAGGTTGCCACTCACAGGTGCACATACTCCAACTGGCATTTAGTACCAATGATACATTATGACAAACTCCTGTACCACAGCAAGATAGCCACTCACAGGAGTGCAGGCACACACTGACTGGCATTTAGCAGCAATGTTACATTATGACAAACCCCTGTACCACAGCAAAGTAGGCACTTAGAGGTGTAGGCACTGACTACATACTCCTCAATAGCCCAGATTTTCACAGAATGTCCAGATGTTACTCATTTTTGGTCTGTTCCTCAAAATTTGTATTTTCTGGATTTTTTGTGGCAAATCATTGACGATTGAATTCACTAAATGACAGGCATTTGAGTTTAACTTCATATCTTTCAGAACATGCATGGTAACACCTTTTATTCTAGCAACCTTTCAGTTTATAAGAGCAATATTTAACAGTTTCCCTGATCTTTGAGCTGTAACCCCATTATCTGTGCCTTTGTCCAGATGTTTTGTAACATGAGATTGAACGCTATGACTGGCATTTAGTAGCAATGTTGTTACATTACAACAAGCCTCTGTACTGTATCAAGGTAGCCAGTCCCACAGAGGTACACAAAGACACCCACACTGACTCTCACACAAAGACACCCACACTGACTCCTACACTGATTCCCGCACACAGCACAGACAAGAGAAAGACAGCAATATAGCAATACGGCAAGGCTGAACAGAGACACCCACACAGACTCCCTCATATAAGACAGAAGTATACCAAGACAGAGACTCTTGCACACAGGCAGACACCCACACATGATAAAGGCAGCATTATAGCAAGACTGAACAGAAACAAGACAGACAGCTACACAGATCTTGCACACAGGACAGACACCCACACATGATAAAGACAGCACTACAGCAAGACTGAACATTAACACCCACACAGACACAGGACAGGGACACCCACTCCTACAGTATAAAGACAAGAGCAGGACAAATCTACTGCAAGACTGAACAGAAACCCACACAAGATTAAGTCAGCACTTCCACAAAACAGAACTGAGACACCACTCAGGAGTTTGTCATAATGAATCATTGGTACTAAATGCCAGTTGGCAGCATTAGATAAACTGACATCACTCAGGACAATTACTGACACACAGAACAGTCACACTGCAGAGGTACACACCACAGCTATGGGACAGAAATAGAAAAGACTACAGACATGCAAGACATACAAGGGAAAGCCATGGGGATTACAGAGCCTGAGGTGGACTCAAACCCAAACAAACCCAAGAGAAAAGCCTTGGGGATTACTGAGACTGAGGCAGATGACTCAAACCCAAAGACAGAAGAGAGTGCAATGGACATTACTGAGCCTGAGGCAGACCGACTCAAACCCAAAGAAACACAAGAAAGCCATGGGGATTACTGAGCTTGAGGCAGGCAGACAGACTCAAGCCCAAAGAAACACACAAGAGAGCCATGGGGATTACTGAGCCTAAGGCAGACAGACTCAAATCCAATGAAATACACAATAGAGCCATGGGGATTACTGAGCCTGAGGCAGACTCAAACGCAAGCACAAGAGAGCAATGAGGATTACTGAGTCTGACACAGGCAGACTCAAACCCAAAGAGAAGCAGGTGAAGTCAAGACCAGACTGTCATTTGTCTTCAATGTGTAGTTACCTCTTCAGCTTTTCTGATTTTTGCCACTTGTCTGTTCTTCCTGTGCTTCTGTCCTAGAGTCTTCCCACTCTCAACTGTTCTAGCCTCACAATGATCCAACAAATTTACATCGGGTCCTTTGCGGGCAGAAGTGCTACATCCTATGTGTTTTGTAGGTACACCTAACAACCCTCCTAGTGCTGTGAATGGGAAATAGCACAATGCTTTATCTGAAACCGATGTGGGGCCAAACAGTACTACAGCTGGTAGAACTCCTTCTAGTTTTCTTGGAGTTCCAAACGTTTCTTGTTGGATTAAAGAAGTACCTAGTCTCACTAGAACTGTAGGTGAGATGTCACTAGGTCAGTCAGACCGAGCTGATCCAGCTTTAACACCATTAACTGTAATATTATCAAACTTAGATGCTAAATTAATGAAAATTAGAAATCTCCAATTAGAAGTGAACTATTTTAACGAATGTTCAAAGGAGGGTATTGTGCCTAAGGGACTCCGCTCTTGACAATACCCTAATGGGCTTGAAGCTGACACGGTGTTTCATAGTAAATTAATTCAGCTATTTAATAAACATGGCTTGGAACTGATTTCCCTTATGTCAAAATATAATCAGTCTACTATTAATATTAATGACTTGGCCATAGAAATTGCTAAACTTGATGAGGAAATGCAAAAACATAGGGATTTTTCTAGATACCAGTATGATTACAGACATATTTTCAACTCTATAGACCAACAAATAAATAGAAATGTAGCTACTAAAATTAAAAAACTCAATTGTGATATAGTGGACTACAAAAAAGGTACAGCATACCCAAAACCTCCAGTACTGTTTAGCAAGAATACTATTGGCCAGAGGATCAATTCTGCAACCTATCAGGATGTTCGTATGAGAGGGAACACTAATGGAATGACGTCATCCGTCCAACATAGCACCGAACATCATACAGAAGCCATGGAGGAGTATACAGACCAAACTAATGAGGAATACAACAACAGTGAGGATTTACAAGCCCAAGAAAATGAACAACAGAGTTTTTTACAACAGGGCCAGAATCATTGGTGATATTACAACACAAGGACAGCCCACAAAAATGCACAGAACAACAGAACGAAAAAGAGAGGTAAACCAACTCAACACAGAGACTGCTTATGAAAACAATGGTAGCTGTAGCATTTTATCTAATGTTAGTGGAGACTTTAAATTTTATAACCATACACATTATGAAGTGTAACCTATGTTAGTTGAATTGTTTGCAAATGTTTTTTTGTTTCTTCCAACGTCTCAGTTTAATTTACCTAATACATTATTAGATTTAAAAATGTTTATATGAAAACTAAATTTGACTCTACTAATGGGTAATAATCAGACTGTAGGCGATGGTTTGAGGGTTGCTAGTACTTCAATCCCCCACCCATCCATTACTTGTGGTTTATGAAAATTTATGTGAGTTTAAACTTAGGATATTAAGTAAGAAGGTAACAAACAAAGAAAATGCTAATGTTAGTCTGGCAGAAATTGAAGCACTGAAAGACTTGAGAACACTCCATATTAGGGTGTTAAAACCAGATAAGGGAGGTGGATTGATAGTAATTGACTTGTCAGACTACAAGGAGAGGATGAGGAAAGTCTTGAATAGTGATACATATGCTAAAGTTAGCTTGAATTAAATGAATATAGCATATAGAAACATCAAGTCATTTTTAAATGACCCCCCCCCGGATTCATGAAGCTTGCACCAGGCGCAGGCGTAGCGTAGGTGGCATAACGCCAAATATGTCTGCCGAGCGATTCAGGTACGAACCAATCCCACGTGCACTACCGGCGTATGCCAGAGCTACACAGCCCTCGGCATAGGTATGCAAATCACCCCATGCGCAGTGTCACACCATGCTAATGAAGGCATACAGTGATTCACGAAGTGGTGCAGGCATAGCGCAAGCCCATGGAAATGTAAACCAAAAAACACGGTTTACATTTTTCCAAACAGAACATTGGAGTTATGTAACGGACCACACGCATGTATTACAAAGTTAACATATGCCAATGGACAAACACACAGCCAATGGCACAAGAAAAGATGCACAACACCTAAAAAACATTTATTGTCATGTCCACAGTAACACATAGTACAACTGCAGGGCATGTGTGTGCAAACAGGAATACAAAGAAAATATATAAAAATATATAAAAATGGCAGAAAATCGCAATGAAAGACAAATTAGGATTGCACCATAATATGCAATGGTAGGCATGGCACACCACAAGCAAGACGAAAAGGTTGCCAGGGGCCTGCGACAGTGTTCGGTGCTGTAACTATGAATTAGTAGTCAATGCCGTGCAAATGAGGCAGGTAATACTGAATTGCAAACGTCCCGCCGGATTAAGGATGTACCTGACGGCACAGCGCTATAACACCGAGGAGTGTATCAAAGGTGATACATGACATCAGCAGAGGGGTCTGCCACCATATCAGTAAGCACATTGGAGCAATGCAAATCTGGCCTGGCCATTGCTAAGCAAAGCTGAAGGACAGGGGTGGGGAGGAGGGTATAGAACCGTTTAGCTGAGAGCACACATGGTGCCTGAAAGTGCATGTGTACGGGGATGAACTCGTGCCCGAAACCCGGTAAGCAGATGCATGCGCCGCAAACAATAGCACAAACAGGAAGGTCAGGGGAAGAAAAGAAGGAAATGCTGAAGCAGGGTAATCGGCGTACTAATGAGCAATTAACACCAATCAACACACGGCGGCCAATCGACGGCAGTAGACAAGCCTGCATGCAGAAACCTGCAAAACATGATAGGGGAGGCATAGGATTGCAAAGAAAGGTGTGCAGGACCTGGAATGCAAAGATAGGAGAACTGTCATAGCAGAGCAAAGCAAACCCACAGTAGATTGGCAATAGCACACATTACGCAAGATAAGCCTGGTCTAGGAAAGTACAAATGAAAGCAGGCAGCTGGATGCATGCCAGCAAATGGTAGGTGTAACGTGCACAAATGAAAATGGAAGGGCAGGAGGTAATTCACGGCATCCAAATGTAATGCAACACCAAAGGCAGCACAATAGTGGTTTCATAAATAAAACACAGAAGATACCCTGTAGCCATGATCATACATACACACCCTATGACATCATCAGTGTTCACAGCAAAACAGTATAAAGTGTGAAAGCACCCAACACACACCTGTGTATTCCCAAACACCGCACCATAGGTGTAAACAGACGGGGAACTTTTAAAATGTACATGTTGGGAGCTGCCATAGCTGTGATTCATCAGCATGTGTTACAGACCAACGGTGTTGTGGAGGATGATGCCGACAACCACCGTAGGCCTCGGAGGAGGAGAAGAGTGTTCAGACCAAGGGTACTTACAGGGTGGACAGGGACATCTTACTGCAAATAGTAGAGCTGTGCCGGCCACACCTGAGAACCAGAAACAACAGAGGGGAACCCATCCCAGTGGACACAAAGGTATGTTTAAGCTTGCGAATACTAGCCACAGGTACCTTTCAAAGGCCAACTGGAGATATAATGGGGATCTCACAGGCATCGGCATCCAGGGTACTACATACAGGGTTCCTGGATGCCATGTTACCACATGCCAATGAGCATATACACTTCCCCCGAACTCAGGAGGAGTTGGCCAGCAATATGCGTCACTTTCACCATGTGGCAAACTACCCAGAGGTACTGGGTGTGATAGACTGCAAGCACATACAAATTAAGTCACCACCCGGTGAGTATGGTAGGCGCTACATAAACCACAAGGGATTCCACTCCATCAACTGCCAGGTCGTGTGCAATGCCCAGGGCATTATCATGGATGTGTGTGCTGGCAGCCCTGGAAGCTACCACGACTCCCATATCTGGCATGCCTCACAGCTGTATCAGGTATTTGTCAGGGGGGACATCACACAAGGTCACCTTGTGGGGGATGCTGGCAATGCACTGGAGCCGTGGATGATGACCCCCATCAGAAATGCACACACACCAATGCAAGAACGCCATAATGAGGCACATGCACAAACCAGAATCATCATAGAGCATGTGTTCGGGATGCTGAAATCATGGTTCCGGTGCTTGGACACATCTGGTGGAGTCTTGTAGTACTCTCCAGGCACGTGTGCCCACATCTTCATAGTATGTGGCATGCTACATAATATGATCCTGTGGAAACAGCTGCAGCAGGGTCATAATGGGGGAGGGCCTCACAGCCCACCGCAAGTGCCAAGGCCAACACAGGCACAGAGGGATCCAGACCATGGACACACTGTGCCAGCCCAAGTAGGCAGATGGAGGCGTGCCCAATATGCCTACGCCTTGGCAAAGAGGGAACATATAGCACATACCTTGACAGTGTAGGCTCCCACGAACTGGCACCCCTCCCCACCTGCACACACAGTAAAATGGATGGCACACAAAAATGACTACCTGTAAACTGTGATGTATAGGTGGCCCACTGTGGAATCCTACATAGGCAGCCCTCAAACATTGTACATGCAACAGCCATTGGAACATGGAACTGTCAACACCTGAACAGTAGATGCGCCCATCAGCATCTGTCGGTGCTGTGTGTATAGGTTCCCAGGTACATCGGTAGGTACACGCCTGATTGTCAGAGGCAAAACACCAAACTGGGCAAACAGTGACACCCATCGCCACAACATCGAGTAAGCAACTGTCGCGTACTGGAGCAGAGGCAATCGGGAGCACATGTGTGTAAGTACTGTCCTACACACAGTCACCACGGATTACCTGCCGTGTTACTGAGGGGCTCCACAAAATGTAATCATGGATGTAGTGTCAAGGCAGGGGATGTACCCATGACAGGCATTAGTCACCCCGGCATGCTGCATCCACGGTCGTATGAAGATGTAGCAAATTATTGGGTGTACCTAATTGTGATATACATACCCAGTGCCGGAGTACAGCCAGTAAACATCACATGGACATACCATTAACTGGACCCATCAAGTTGTAAACCAACGGAGTCATCCATGTGAGTGTAGTGTGGAGTAACTGCTGTAGTGTACTGCACATACAAATTGACATAATTCGTGTACAATCCCCAGATGTCCAAGTGGTACATGCAGTGACTGTCGTGCATGTTCCAGGTCCCACGTCCCGCAAGGGATGTAACATAATCCCGACGGCATGGGTAATGCATTCCGGATGCAGGTCATCAGAATATGTGTAGCACATGTTAGCGGGAATAAGCGTTGCCCACAGCTGGTAAGCGATGTTTAAATACGACTATACGGATATGCGCGAAACAGGGCCAAGTGTCCCCGACCACTGCGCAGATCACGGTCAATGATGTACAGAACAGGTGACACCAGCATTAGTCACCCCTGAACAAATAGCGCCTGCTCTGAAGGGTAAAACGACCACTGCCAGGAGTGGAACAGGCAGTCATGTACACAATCACCCAACACTATTGCTAGGCAAGATGTACGTATGGTAGGGTTGCCACAGTTCAAATGACCAATGTGGGACATACGCCAGATGTCAGCAGGACAACACACACCCAGCCAGGATGAAAACCACAATGACAGTGTTTTGCATAGATGTCTAGTAATGGTTGCAGGTACATGTTCCATGTCCTGTAACATGTAGGTGGGTCAGATACAGAATAAGTGTGTCATGCAACTATGACATAAACTATAGGGAATATGTCTGTCCCAAAGTCACAGGACATTTGCTATATTCACAAATATTTCGCAGGACACAACTGCACAAAGAGGGACTGTCCCTCGCAAAGTGGGATGGGAGGTAATCTTAACCTATGGCAGGTGTGTAATGTGACAGGCACAGACACAAATGTGCGGAGTCCAGGAAACACAGTATACACTGACAAACACACAATGAAAGGCGTAGCATGCCTGTCACCACCCCTGTCCGAGATATGTGTATATATATATATATATATATATATATATATATATATATATATATACATACAGAGGTCACTGGCATCTGCAAATATATAGATAGGTCGACAACATTCTAAACACCTTTGAGGTACAAATAAACAGGATACCGCCAACTATGGAACGTGTCACACACCGACACGCGTAACCAGGAGGATGAAAGACAGAAAGAACACAGTACTGGAACAGTAGAACCGTTAGCAATAGGACGATAGTAAGGACATGTAGTCACCGCTGTCGGCGGTGCGGTCCACGTAGGTACCGTGTACAACTGTGGTTGTGAGTGATGTAGCCTGTGTATGTGTGTGTTGAGGGTGCCATGTGGGTTCCCGTGTTACTAAAGTGTGTGTGTGTCTGCATAGTGTGTTTGTAGGTGACAACTCGGAGGTAGATGATTACAGTAGGTGCGGGTATAGCTATCCATAGGCATGCGTTAAACACCTGTCCCACATTGGGAGGGACAGCCCCCCCTGGGCAGGTGTGTCCTGACATGAAACATTAGAAAGAGCAACTGTCCGTGAGTGTAGGATATTAGTATGTCCCACATAATATGCAATAGTTGCAGGAAATACTCATGCCTGTATTCTTGTACACTTCACCCAAACCATACTATCACTAGCTAAACAACACAACCCCCCTCCCCTCCAACCCACACCTTCAACTAGTAATCTCCCCGCTGCCCTCTCTTTTTCTCCTGTACCTACCTCCAACATAAAAAACTCTTAACTAAACTTAAACCCACCAAATTAGCAGCAAACAACCTCCCAAGTGAATACCTACAAATCGCAGCTGATACTCTGGCCTACCCAGTATCCATCTTGATTAACCGATCTCTGTCAGAAAGTTACGTTCCCACACTGTGGAAAGTATCACATATAATTCCCCTTCACAAAGGCGGACCCTCCGCAGAACTAACCAATTACCACCCCATAGCTATTCTCTCCCCACTCTCCAAAATACTAGAGAGATGCATACACTCTCAGGTCTCAGACTACCTCCTTACTAACAACCTCCTTTCCAGTACTCAGCATGGTTTCCAACCAAACCATAGCACCACCACTGCCTTACTCTCCTTTACTAACACTATCCTTCAGCATAAAAACAATGGCTATCTCTCCTCTGCTACGTTCCTAGACTTATCTAAAGCATTTGGCATGGTCCCACACAAACAACTTATCTCTGTCCTCAATAACCTATCCTTCTCACAATCAGTCACCAACTGGTTTCAGAGTTACCTGTCTGACCGCCAACAATCCATTGTATGGCAGAATGACATATCTCCCCAACTACCTGTCTCCATAGTGGTTCTCCAAGGATCCATCCTTGGACCCCTACTCTTCTCTGCCACCAAACATGGCACACTCATACAATACACAGATGACTCGACCATCATCTGCTCAGCCCAGTCCTTACCAAAACTGCAAAAAGTCACACAGGAAGCCTTTTCCTCTGTTGAAACATGGTTATCCGATGCCCAATTAATACTCAACCCAAACAAAACTAAACTACTCATCTTCCAACCCACCAAACATACTCAAAACAACTCTCACTTTAACATCACAGCAAAAGACAACAACTGAACACACCAAATTGCTAGAAGTGGAAATAGACAATAAACTAAAATTTGACATTCACATATCCATGACCATAAAAAAAGTCCACAAAAAACTAGGAGCATTATACAGAAATAAGCAATTTCTCACCAAAGCAGCAAATATTTCAATAGCAAATTCCCACCTTATCTCCACCCTACTTCATGCCTCTCCAATATATACCAACCTAAGACAATGTTATCTAAACAAGCTAGAGACCTGCTACAACAAAATCGCCAAATTCGCCACAGGGGCATCCTACTGTAGTCATCACTGTCTCTCACTTGCTGAACTGGGCTGGCTTGACCTCACCTCCTTCAGTGGTATCAACTCTCACTCACCCACAAACTAGTAAACCATCCACTAAATGTCCCATCACTCCAGAATCTACTCCAACCCTATTGCACCAGCAGACCACTAAGATCCAGCAACAAAAATCACTTGCAGATCACTAAAGCCAATAACTCTGCCTGTGAAGCACTATTCTCTTGCGCCATAGCCAAATTATGGAACTCACTCCCACCCACAATTACCTCCGTACCATCATGCACCCACTTCAAATCTTTATTAAAAGCGCACCTAAAAACATGCTGGCTATGCCCTTGCAACTCCCACTCTAATATCATCCACCCCATCCAACCACTACCTTTCTTTCCACTCCACTATCTACCTTGATTATAGCAAGCTCAGATGCTCATAAGCCTAGTACTTATTATACAGCAGGAACTTCTCATTGTAACATTTGTTAATGTCTGTTATGTACTTCACAGATAAAGATTCTAGTTGTCTACTGATGTACTATGTTCTTCATCTGTAAATATGTTGTAAGTAATTGCTATGTTAAATTGTTAATCGTTATGTAATCCAATGTAACTACTGTCTGTTTATTTTACTGTGGAGCTTTTCTCCCCGGGCCTCCGCTGAAAATGGACCTACAGCCAGTCGGGCACCCCCGATCAACAAATGTAAATAAATAAATAAATAAAGTAAATAAACGTCAGCGTGCCCGCTTTATAATATTAATGGGGGGGGGGGGTCGTCGTATAATGCAATTTGACACATTTGCCACTAGATGGCAATATTTACTTTTGAATGGTACATACTGTGCGCTTTGCAAAGTCTTTTACCCACGTATGAAGATAGAAGGTAACCCAGCCAGAGTTTTTTGCACTCGTGCACGTAACCTAATATAGCAATAACCCACGCCTGGGTGTGGGTAATGCTAAATTTACCCACGGTTGGCGTGGTTTGGTCCCGAGGGCGAAGCCCGAGGGACCAAACAAAGCCAACCGTGGGTAAATTTACCATTACCCACACCCAGAAGAGGGTTATTGCTATTATACCATGACATTATTTAAGAAAAGAAACTATTACTTTTCTTAAATAATGGCATAGTATAATGCCTGTTTACTGCCCTTCCGCAGATGTCTGGCATCCGCGGCAGTTCTGATGTACTGCGCGATCAGAGCTGTGGGCAAAAGCAATGGAGAAAGCAAGATCTCCGTTGCTTTTTTTTTAGTGTTTCGCTATGTTAAATGAGTTTAACATAGCGAGACAGTTTTAAAATAAGCAACGGACATCTCCGTTGCTTATTTTAAAACTGTCTCGCTATGTTAAACTCATTTAACATAGCGAAACGCTAAAAAAAGCAACGGAGATCTTGCTTTCTCCGTTGCTTTTTTTTAAAACACTGTCTCGCTATGTTAAATGGGTTTAACATAGCAAGACAGCTTTAAAATAAGCAACGGAGATCGTTGCTTATTTTAAAGCTGTCTCGCTATGTTAAACCCATTTAGCATAGCGAGACTGTGTTTTAAAAAGAGAGTTATACTAATGGAAAAAAGTCCGGGCGACCGGACCTTTTTCCATTAGTATAACTCGATTTACAATGGGCACGCTGGCCAATCAGCGTGCACGTTTTGGGGGGGTCATGGTATAATATACACTATTGCCTCAAGCGACAGAACCTTCAAGAAATCATTGGGCTGCTACTTTCCCGACTTCTGTTTCTAATTGTATGTTGCAATGCGTGTGAAATGCTGATATAAAAATAATTAATTTCGATATACTACAGTTATTACCTCTGTGGTCACTGCGACACAGCGCTCTTCTTCGCGAGACTCAAGTTTACCTTTTCGGTTTAAGATTGAAATATTTGCTACTTTTGTGCTGTGATGACGCTGCCCCCCTTATAGGTTAATTTGCACACCGTGCTGTAGGTGGTGTACCCTTCGCAGGTAGCCCCTCTGCCTTGTGTTGGAGGTTATTGTACGGGTCCCTCACTGGTTTCATTCACTGTGTCTCTAGCACAGTAATAGGTGCCGGTGTCTTCGGGTTTCAGGTTCGTCATGTCCAGATTCGTGAGGCTCTGGGAATTGTCCCTGGAGATGGTGGCCCGGTCCTTCACTGAGAGTGAGTAATATTTGCTACTACCAGATGGAGAGCTGATTCGGGCTACCCATTCGAGCCCTTTCCCGGGCTGCTGTCGGACCCAGCTCATATCGTAGCTACTGAAGGTGAACCCCAAACCTTTACAACTGAGCCGCAGGGACTCCCCAGGTTTCTTCACCCCTCCGCCGGTCTCCGTCAAGGACACCTGGGACTGGACATCTAGAAGAAAAAAGTTAAAATCATAAATCTCGGTTTATTAATAAATATAGCAATTATTTACAAGAATGACAGGAAAATACTGACGTTGTAAACAAAGCGCACACAATGTGTAAAAAAATACAGCACGCATCTTCCGAATAATTGCAAACTGGAAAGAAGATTAAGCTCCTACTCCTGACAACCAGGCAGCGAGTTTTAAAGAGTCTTTTGACTCTTTATTTGCATTTTGGGTTCGAACCCCGAGTGAATCGGAAGGTTGTGACATCGCAGCCCAACTATAAAGCAACAGTTAGACGTGGATTGAGTATTACTGCTACCATTTGGTCAGCTGAGTTTTTACCACAGCACCTAATACATTTTTCCTGCTGGTGGTCAATCATAACTTTTAAACAAAGCGCACACAATGTTTAAAAAATAGAGCGTCTCTGATTATCCCGATACTTTTTACCTGCCTTACGTATTTTTTTCATATTCTGCACAAACACCGATAATTTATTAATGTTAGACATAAGAACGTCATGATTCTAATTGTTGACAAAACGTATGCTGATAGAAATTCTGTCCTATTATTTTTTAACTAAAGAGTAATATTTTAAAAAAAGCTCTCTGATTTTGTCCCTTTGTCCGCCCCCTCCCCAATCTTAGCTTTATCCAGAATTTTGAGTAAAGACGTTAAGAGGTAAACTGACCCTGGTTTTGGAGAACGTCCCTGACTTTCTCTCATATTTTTTATGCTCCTCTTAAAATTTGTGGTTTTCTAATACATCGATGAGGACTGCAGTCACTATCTAATGACAGACTTATCATTTGTCGCTATTCGGGGGTCCCTGTTTGACCCCATTTTATTGAGCTAAGCGACAGAGAGCTTTGCCAGTAGACAACCCAGTAATCAAAACATAAACCGTTTACATTAATGAATAGAGAGAGAGAGAGAGAGAGTTACTAAATGAATATTATTTTACAGTTTTAACTTGGGAATGCCACGAATTCAGTATATTTTCAGACACTGAATTCACAGGGCGAGTTGGGAAAATAATTTAAATAGTGTCATTTATTTACTGATTACATGCTTTGATAACTGGGAAGGTACAGCAGGGAATGAACCTTTGTATTATAGTTCCAGGAAACAAAAATCCAGCCACAGCCTTCACAAGTGCAAGCAGATAAACAGCACAAAACAGCATAGCAAAATATCCAGGCACACCTGAAATGTAACAGTCTGCTAACGTCACAGTCCTTTATTTACATCTAGCCATGAGTCCCTTTATCTTCTGAAATAGTTGATATCAGTGAGTGTTTTGCTTTCTTTAAGACAATGAGATTAACTGAACCTGAATATCCAGTAAGTTCATTTTATTTTGGATTTATTAACTACATTGGTTATTTGTTCAACACATGGTTTTGTGTTAGTTTTTTCCCCTCACACCATCAAGGTTTGTAGTTAAGTCTAAACTTTGACAGTGTGGAGTTGGAGTTCTGCATGTTCTCCCTTTATCTATATTTTTTCTTGAAACTGCCATTTATACACATAATGTTACTTATCTTTGCCTCGTGGCCCATGTCATAGCTGTAAAGGGTCTATGGATCAGCTCACTTGCTCAGTTAACGATAACAAAATAAAATTTAAATTCCACATCATAAAATAAATTTGGGGCAACCAGCTGACTTTTACCTACATTCAAGTGATAATTCATGAATATTTTCCAGCAGTGTATTAACCTTATCACGTGCAGCAAACTAATTTTGAATTGTGTGTGTATGTGTGTGTGTGTGTGCGCGCGCGCGCGTGCCCATGCTCAAGACAAAGATCATGATTAAACAATGCCCTAAGCAGTGTAATCAACAATATCCTAGTATTTATCTCTCTCCCCGGTTTACCATAAAACATTGTTCAAAGAATAGTGCGCAAACTATTTTCTTCCTTACTTTTACAATGAACACAGTGCCTTCATTGAAGGTTGGGCTTCGAGCAGGCACCTCAGCACAGTAAAAATCTACTGCCAATCATTAGCGGACCGGAGTTCCGCTGTGGCGACCCCTAACCGGGAAAAGCCGAAATAAACCATAAAGAATAACATTTACAATGAACACAGAGATATAGATTTAATTTAAAACTTGTATTTCAAATTTTACAGCAAAACACATTGCTAGATATTTGCTAAACAACAAACTGCAAAAGATATGCTCAGATTCATATCTAAATATCATTTAATGAAGCTCTAATTAATGACAGTGTGAAGAATGCAAGGATTCAAAAGCAATGAGTACGGTCCATTGGACTCAAGTATCCCTATTTAGGGGCAGACCAGGAGTACTGTGGTGAAGCGACTTGGTCAGTCACACAGTAGACAAATGAAAGCTGAGGTAATCAAACCATGCACTACAGGAAATAGTTCATTAACAGCTCATAACCTTATTTAGCTGCACTATGTGCCAGAACAATACTTTTATAAGTTCATATGTTCATAGGAGATTACTAGGTTAATGACTTAAGGGCCCTTACAAGCCTAGCCAATATAATCTTATTTTACTCAATATGTGGCCTTTAGGGTCAAGAGGATGTCCAGTGTTTGGACATCTCCTATGTCATTATTTATCAGGTCCATGATTATTCTTTCCATGGCTTAACATATAAGACTAGTCAAACCTATGGGTCTGTAATTTCCTGGGTCAGCAGATTGTCTCCCTTTATGCAGAGGGATGACTGTTGCTGTCCTACACTCTTCTGGGATGAAACCAGTCCTGATAAGTCCTGATTTAAGCTGTTTAAGCGGCAACCTGGTATATTATCAGCCTCCACTGAAGTCATGTCTTTAGCTTTAGAGAGTGCAGTGGCAACCTGTTCTTTGGTGATAATTGGTGGTGGAGTGGTGGAGGTTATTTCTTGGGGCAAAACTAGGTGTCATGGGATGGTAAAATTTTGAGCTGAATTTGTTGGCCAGCAGATTTACTATATCTTCCGGCTGAGTATAGGAGATGCCATCTACAAATAATTCCACACATTGCTGGATTTTGCCCTTAAGATTGCAGGCATAATTGAAAAATGCCTTATGGTTATCATTAGCTTTGGGGGCTATTTTTACCTTAAATTCTGCTTTCAGAGACTTGACTAGTTCCCTGATTCACTTGTTTAGACTAATGAGAGACATTACTCTGTTGTGCACATTCCCTCTTACTTCTTGACAGAATTTTCTTTCTTTTATTTTGCATCTTATTATAGCCTAACACAGTACATTTTACTATGTGTGTAAAAAAGAAAATTAAACTGAAATATATTGAGTTAAATATTAACATTAAACTCATAGACAAAGTTGCCCAGTTTATTTACAGCCGGATAATAAACACACTGTGAACACTCAACATAACAGTTTAACCAAAAACTGTACCCAAAGAACATGGCTCATATGATGATGGTCCTAATTACTGCAGTTGATTCCTTCTTTGATATCATAACTACTCTTGGATACGAAAGTTTTATTCACACACATGCTCATATAAAATAATGACCTATACATGTATTTCAACTTGCTGCTGCTGCAACAACCATATAGTGCATCCCATTGTATGTTCCATCAGAGATAAAGGCTAAAAATCATGAACCTATTTTCCAAAGGATATGAAGTCTGAAATTTACATTTATTGCTACCCATAACACTTTGTCAGAAAACACATATTTCAGAAGGAACATTTCAGAGATATGAGACAAAATCAGATACAATTTAGAGCTATGCCTCTGTACACACACACACACACACACACACACACACACACACACACACAGACACACATGCACAAACACACACACACACACACACACACACACACACACACACACACACACACACACACACACACATGACAGACAGACACACATATGCACACAGAACTGGCCATCAATTATAACAAATTGTATGATTTTACAGCTCCGGTATCTGCCTAAGATGAAGTAAATGGTTAAATACACAAATAAATATACCTCCAACCATTGCTGTCAGAACCATACAGTGTAAACCATTCCGGCTCCCCTTTGCCTTCTCAGCTTCTTAGTTCAAGAATTACAGACAAAGACCAAAAATTAGGAAAAGATTTTAAAGATTTTTTTCTTATATACTTAGAAAGTTGATATAGTTAATATAGTTCCCATCAGCTACATAATGGTCAGTTGAACTTTAGAGACAGTACTTATAAAAGTAAACTTGAACAATTGAAGTTTCTAATGTTCAAATATAGATCATTAGAAATAGAGAATGAATACTTAAGAGAATGTATATCTAGGAATATTGTGCCCAAGGGCTTAAGAGTTTTTAAATTTCCAAATAATGTTGCACATGACACAGAGTATTATAAAGAGCTCTGTGAAGTTTTTAATAATTGTGGCCTTAATGTACTTAAGCTAATTATTAAGGAAAATGTCAGAGTGCAGGATGTTTTAAATAAAGACATAGAAATGTTGGACCAGTACATACATAATGATTTAAGATTTGGAATAAATGATGAAAAGAGAAGGTACTATGATATAAGAAAGGACATTGACCAAAGTTGTAATGATATAATCAACAGGAAAATTAAAAAATTACAAAGAGATGTGAAAGAATATGAAAACTCTACTTGTTATCCGAAGCCCCGAGGCTTCAGTTATCAGTATGGGGCCTATCAGAGTTGGCAAGATACTAGTGACCATCCTGGTATTGAGTCCAACTCGGGGATTCTTGACAATAGAGAGGAACCATATCCTGAGTATGATAGGGAATATGATCAAGCCTTTCCACCCTTAAGGAGGTCTGAAAGACTACTTAACAGACAAGCCCCTCAGTACACAAATTTTCAGAGGAATGGAGGGAGAAGGGGGAGGGGGAGATATTAAACACCCTCCTAACCCATTCTATTCCTGATAATGATGATACCAATGAGGGACCTGTATCAACAGTAGGACAATGTCATACTTGGGACTGTTTTTCTATATATAATTTTAGTAAAATTAGTATAAAAAAATAACATTTTTCCTTATTTTCTAAAGGTCTAAAATTTATTCCTTTTTGTAAAGGTGACATTACCAAGAGCATTTTGGATATAAAACTGTTCCTAAGGAAAGTGAATCTCAGTATTTCTATTCCTAATTCTTATGTTGGACCAAAGGAGGGCTTAAAAAGGAAAAGTACATATAACCCCCCACTACACCCACAGTTAAGGAACCTGGAGAAAATTCTGGAAGTGGAAATTAGGAAACATAGCAATAGAAGGAATAAAGAAGAGAATATAACTAAAATAGAGAAAGAATTGTTATATGACCTGCAACATAATCCTGATATAAGAGTTATGAAACCTGACAAGGGCGGAGGTATTGTCCTTATGGATAATATGTTATATGACAGGAAAATGTATTCCCTGTTATGGGAAGAAGATAGGTATGTAACAGCATCAATAAATGAGATCAACATCTCCTATAAAAAGATAGATATGGATCTTTATAATATGCTACAGGAAGAATTAATAGACCATAAAAGTTATCGTTATTTAAGAGTTGACAAACCTAGGATACCTACGATTTTCGGAATCCCAAAAATACATAAAAATAAGGAAGACCCCCCACTCCGCCCTATAGTGTCAGCTGAAGGTTCCAAGACACAAACCTTAGCCAAATTTGTGGACTCCAAACTAAAACCCATATGGATGAATAAAATCAGTATATTAAAGGATTCTTGGGATTTATTAAAATGCCTTAATAAATGTGAATGGCAGGAAAATATCTTGTTCATCACCATTGATGTTGTAGATTTATTTTCCTCTATACCTTACTTGGAAGGCAAAGAAATGTTAGAGGAAATAGTATTTGAATATGAGAATATGACACATAAAGATAAACTAGTAAGCTTATGGCTCACCGATTTAGTTTTAAAATATAACTACATTTACTTTAAAGGTGAGTTTTTTTAACAGATTAAAGGTGTTGCTATGGGGGCAGCCTGTGCCCCCTCATATGCAAACCTTGTACTAGCGAAGTGGGAGGAACAATATGTTATAAATTCTGAATATAAATCATCCTGGATTCTATACAAGAGATTCCTGGATGACATTATAA